>NW_024081183.1:932248-1185783 GCF_003009895.1 Hyaena hyaena | reverse complement strand
CTCCCCTTCTCCCCCCCCCCTCTCTCTCCCCCTCTCTCTCTCTCCCCTTCTCCCCCTCTCCCCCTCTTCCTCTCAAAAATAAATAAATATACTTTAAAAAAAATTTTTAAGAGATTCCTGGGGCACCTGGGTGGGTTAGTCCGTTAAGCATCCGACTTTGGCTCAGGTCATGATCTCATGGTTCGTGAGTTCGACCCCTGCATCGGTCTTTGTGCTGACAGCTCAGAGCCTGGAGCCCATTTCGGGTCTGTGTCTCCCTCTCTCTGCCCCTCCCCCACTCACTCTCTGTCTCTGTCTCTCTCCTTCAAAAATAAATATTAAAAAAAAGAGATTTCTCTTCATTCAATTGGCGATAGGGTGTTCTTTAAATGGTGAAAGATGTGAGGTTGCTTGCCTGTATAATAGAGATTGATTACCATAATTGATGTGTAATAGAGAGCTGTAATTAATACCCGTTATTTTGGTACCCCTGATGCTGCCAAAATTTTTAAAACCAAAGTCTCTTGTATGCTTGTGGTCAAAACGCAAGCTACTACAAGCAATTACCAGACTGAGCAAACCTCTAGAGCTGCACTGATACAGTAGTTGTGAACCACGTGTAGGAATTTATATTTAAATAAAATTAATTAAATTAATTAAAGTTTAAACTTAAATTCCTCACTCACACATTTCATGTGTTCAGTGGTTACACATAGCTAGTGGCTTCCTTACTGGACGTCACAGACACAAAGCATTTCTGTCACCACAGAAAGTTTTAGTGGACAGTGCTGTTATAGATGCTTGAGTGCAAGAGCTGCAGTTGACTCAAATCCAAGACTTGCTGTTTGACTTAATTCCTTATTTGTAAGAATGGAACAGTAATTTGTAATGCTTTCTTTTTCTAAGAGCAAATAGCGGTGAAATGTGTTCATTCCTTGCTTTAGAGACATCTCCCCTAAGAGCAGACTCTTTATAATATTCTGATAAGCTCCTTAAATCTTGATTCCAGGAAATATCCTTCTCATTTACCCTGTGGACTCTGTATTCAAGATAATTAATCATTGGCCAGTCCGTGAAGTGGTTCAGAACCGACTGTGATTTCTGGCCAAATCTATTTGGCTTGCTTAAGGATGGTGGGAAGGGGACGACTTTTAAAGCAGAAGCTTTAAAGTCAATAGAGTATGAAGTCTTGGCATCATCTTTGAAGTGATTTAGATTTTATCATTCAGTGAATCATTTTTATTCCCAGCATCTAGTGCTTTTTGCATGGTCCAAAAGGGCCCTGTGCTGCTCCACTGCAGAGGACACTTCAAGAAATGCTGGTTTGCTACAGTGTTTTAGCTTGTGAGAGTCTCTGGGACCTTCCCTGCACCATCATGGGGTCACCTCTAGGTGGGTATTAGGGGGAGATTGGTAACTGATTTAACCTTTAATAAAGCACTTAGTCATCTTTTGTGGTTTAATAACATATGTATTTAATAGCTTGTTCCTTAAAAATGTTTCCCCTGACCCTAGCAGTATCACCTCGAAGACTGTTTTCTCTAGCACATGTAGTTCTAAAGGCCACTTCAAGAGGCTACAAGATCCTGTAGACTCCTAACTCGTTCATAGCTACTATCAGGAACAATGCTACCGAGGACCTGCTTTTCTGTAAATTACCAGATCTTTGTCATTTTGCACCCCAGAGCAGTGCACCTGGAATGGGTGTGGGTTCTGGGTGGGTGAGAGAGAGTGAGAATTCAAGTATAATCTCACTCATTCTGGTTTTTCCTACCATCAGATCATCTTACCCTATGTCTGTCCTTCATTGTTTCTGAGCTGAGATGGTGGGATCCAACCATACTGGGTGTTAAAAGCTATCATTGGATGGCATTCATGTACCTCTTCAGGTGTCAGGTTGTTCAGAAGGAATCTCCTCACCCACTGTATCTTCTGTTTCCCAAGAGCTTCCTGGATGCTTCTGTGAGATACTGGGATATGTTCTCTGGCATTTTGGATCACTTTAGGGACTAACATTCAAAACATGTAAGGCCATCTTTAGACCCTAATTTTAAAACATTGATCTAAAATGATCCACTCAGGTCACCTAGATTTCTACCCGTAATACTCTTTTGAGCCCCAACAGGGAAAGATGAATTTTTTCTTATGCTCAGAATGAGTAAAAAATGGCCTAATGTTTAGTGTAGATTACTTCCTGAAAGTACTTTTTAGGAAGTTGACTGTGATAGAGATTTCTATTTCCTTTACAGGTCATTTTACCTGGGACAAATACCTAAAAGAAACATGTTCAGTCCCAGCGCCTGTCCATTGCTTCAAGCAGGTAATTGATTCTCAACATTTTTAGTAGGTGGGAGGCAAGTAGGCTTGTTCTGGTCGTTAGATAAGCAAAACATGTGGTTGGAGCCATTGGACTTCTCACCTGAAGGCCCCAGAGTAAACTTCTACGGGAAGAATACAGCTCAAGTCAAGTATTCATGACTTTTGGTAGGAGACCTTCTTTCTAAGATCATCCCAAGTAACACCTTTTTCTTTCTTCACCTCCTTGAGGATATGTTTGGTTACTGAGAACAGTAGCTTTTTTTTTTTTTTTTTTTAACAATAGCTCTTAATTCAGACAGATAGGAAACAGTTATATCCCTCAGATAGTTCTTAAAAGTGGATCAGTATTCATTTCTCTATACACAGCACCCCTGCCACAGTCTTACATTTTCACAAGAATGCTGGCACTGAGTTCCGTTGGAGAGTATGTTGGGACCTTATCAGAGCTCATTCAGAGCTTCCCACATAGGCTTAAGTGTTGCACACAATGCACAGATAATGTTGACTACATCAGCACATGAGAAGGCTAATGAGCAAAGAAGTGTACTGCTGCCAAACAGAGCTAAACATCAGGAAGTTATTTATACCTCCCTTCCTTTATTACTCAGTGTTTATTTCCTCAGATTGTCAACATTTCACTTTGAATTTTGTCTGTGCTCTAAATACAAATACAAATCCAGGACTTCTACTCACTTGAAATAATAGGGACTAAATCCATACTCCCACCTGAAATAATAATAAAAGGACAGAGTACATTATATTAACCAGTAGTTTTCAAGCTACTGAAGATCAGGCAGCCAAGCACAGTGATCTCTGAGAGATGAAAAACAGTGAGTTGAGCCTCTTATGATTTCTCGGCTTACTGTCTTAGGAGAGATTTGAGACCATGGCCCAGAGAAGGGGAGCCTAGGGTGAACTCAGTAGAATCCCTAATTGAATGGATGGGGCTAAGAGGGGAAACCAAGGTGGCTAGAATTTGGAGGACAGAATGCCTAAGAGGAGAGAGCTGCACAGAAAGAAACCCACAGCTATCTGCCGAGAGCCCTCTTCAGGTGTTCAGCAAAGTGCACGTATGCATATGAGGAAATGACCTCAAGCCAAGGGAAAAACCATCTGAAAGGACCATCCTTCCAGGAATAGAATCTAGCACTCCCACAGGGCTGGAAATAATGCCCGGTTCCACCAGCTAGACTGGAAAATTTCATAGTTCATGTGGCATAAGGTAGAAAACTTGGGAAGCTTTTGCTCAGTATTGGGAAACAATTGGCCTTAGAATGAGCACTTCTCTGGACCTGCCTCACAAGTCATAAAAGCAAGACTCAAAATGATCAAACCATTTGCAGGTAACTTAAGTGCATTTAAGGACAAAGCACAAAAGAAGATGTGGTATATATTATTTATATTATAATATGTTATATATATGGGACTATTGGCAATCAAAAAGAATAAAATCTTGCCATTTGCAACAATGTGGACAGAACTAGAATATATTACACTAAGTGAAATAAGTCAGAGAAAAATATCATAGAATTTCATTTATATGTGGAATTTAAGAAACAAAACAGATGAACATAGGCAAAGGGAAGGAAAAATAAGATAAAAACAGAGAGAGAGGCAAACCATAAGAGATGCTTTAATACAGAGAACAAACTGAGGGTTGCTGGAGGGGTAGTGGATGGGAGGATGGGCTAAATGGGTGGTGGGCACTAAGGAGGGCACTTGTTTCGATGAGCATTGGGTGTTTCATGTAAGTGATGAATCACTAAATTCAATTCCTGAAACCACTATTACACTGTATATTAAATGTGGATTTAAATTTTAAAAAAGAAAAAGAAGAAATTAAAAAAAGAAACACAGCTGTCACTAAAAAATAATAAAAATGTGTATTTAAAAAAGAACAAAGCACAATAAGGGAATGCAAAAATATCCAGCAACCAACAGCTAAAAGTCAAAATGTCTGGCATCCAATCAGAGATTACCAAGCATGAAAAGATACAGGAAAACATAATCAATCATGAGCAGAATAATCAACCAATTGAAATAGA
The DNA here is from genome assembly GCF_003009895.1 of Hyaena hyaena. Classification (NCBI taxonomy): domain Eukaryota; kingdom Metazoa; phylum Chordata; class Mammalia; order Carnivora; family Hyaenidae; genus Hyaena; species Hyaena hyaena. Next base: position 1,181,440 of record NW_024081183.1, on the reverse strand, counting down.
CTCAGAACCTATATAGATCTTAGAATAGAAGACAAAAACACTGAAGCAATTATTTTAATTGTATTCCATGTGTTTGAAAGTTAAACAGAGACATGGAAGATTTAAAAAAAAAAAAAAAAGACTCATTGAACTACTATGTGCAAAATGAAAAATACACTGGAGGAGATTAATGGCAGAAGAAAAAGCCAGTAAACTTTGAAGACGTAGCAGTAGAAACTATAATGAAACACAGCAACAGAAAAGAATCTTAAAAAGATGAAGAAGATTATCAGTGAGCTAAGCATAACTTCAGTTGCCATGGGATAACTTCATAGACCATGTAATTAGAGTGCCCAAAGGAGAAAAGAGATGAGGGACAGGAAAAGTATTTGAAGATATAATGGCTAAAAATTTTCCAAAATTGAGGAAAACTGTAAATCCACAGATTAAAGAAACTCTATGAATCCCCTTCTCCCCCCCAAACCAAAGATAAGAAAAGTACATTAACACATACTCATAAATGCTCAAAGCTAGTAATAGAGGACAGGTTAAAAGCAGCCAGAGAAGACAGACACCTTACATACAGGGTAACTAAGATAAGAATGACATTTCATTATATGTTCTTGTCAGAAACAATGGAAACAAGAAAGTTACGTAACATGTTTAAAGTACTAAAAACAGAATCTGTCAATCTCACATTCTGTACCCAGTAAAAAGAGCTTCCAAAAACAAAGGCAGAATATATTTTCAGACATACAAAAGCCAAAAGAATTCATCACCAGCAGACCCAGTACAAGAAATGTTAAAGGAAGTGCATCAGGCAGAAGGAAAATATTACCAGGTGGAATTACAGATCTATAAAAAAGAATGAAAGTCCCTGGTAATTGTTATTACAAGGGTGAATACATAAGATGTAAATACATAAGGGTAAAAATATAATATGTTTTTTTCTTATTTAACTCTCCACAAAAGGTACTTGTGTAAACAATAGTAATCACATTGCATTGTTGAAGTGATAACAGATGTATAAGTAAAATGTATTACAATAGCATAAATGCCCAGCAGAGGAGAAATCTTACATATACTACTGTAAGATTCTTTTACATGAAATAGTATACTTGAAGATAGACTGATGAGTTAAAACATTTTACTATGAACACCAAAGCAACTACTAAAATAATAGAAAATAAATAGCAGGTGGGAGACTTAATTCCAACCATATCAGTAATCAAATTTAATTATAAATGGTCTAAACACCTCAATTAAAAGGTTTAAATTGTCACACTGAATAAAATAAGACCCAATTATATACTGCTTGCAAGAAATTTTACTGTAAAGACATAAACAGGTTAAAAGTAAAAGGATGGGAAATGATATACTCTGCTGACATTAGTCATAATAAAACTAAAATGACTATGTTAATATCAAAGTATATTTCAGAGTAAAGAATACTACCAGGGATTGGGGGGTGGGGGAGGAAGGCAATTTCATCATGAAAGGGGTCAGACATTTTTATATGAAACAAATAGAAATGTAAGGAGAAATTAATAAACCTAAATTTATTTATAATTGGAGTTTTGATATTCCCCTCTCTGAGTAAAGAACAAGTAGTAAGAAATCAGCATGTGAATAGTAGACGTCGACAACACTGTGAACTAGCTGGACCTAACTGACGGGCATAGAGCATCCCCAGCAACAGTAGAATGTACATTCTTTTCAAGTGCACACAGACGGTCTACAAGTTAGGCCATGTTCTGGACCATAGAATAAGTTTTGATAAATTTAAAAGGATGTAAGTAATATAAAGTATGCTACATTAAATTAAAAATTAATACGAAAAAGTTACCGCAAAAATCTCTAAATATTTGGGCACTAAGTAACACATTTCTAAATACACCCTTGGGTACGGAGAAATTAAAAGGGACATTAACAAGTATTTTCAGCTAGGGAAGCCTGGGTGACCCAGGTGGTTAAGTGTCCCACTGTTGATTTTGGCTTGGGTCATGATCTCATGGGTTGTGAGATCGAATCCAGCATTGGGCCCTGCTTGCAGTTCTCTCTCCCTCTCTGCCCCTCCGCTGTTTGCATGCACTTGCTCACTCTCAAATAAATAAATGAACTTTAAAAAATAATTTCAACTGAATGAAAATGAAACTAGAATATTTCAGAGTTGTGGAGTGCTACTAAAGCAGTCCTTACAAGGAACTTATAGTACTAAACACCAATACTAGAAAAAAAGAAAAGTTTCCATTAGTGACCTCAGCTTCCATTTTACTTAATGAGGGGAGAAAAAGAGCAAATTAACCCCAAAGTAAGGAGAGGAAAGAAAATAATAAAAATCAGAGCATAAACCAATGATATAAAAAACAGAAAATAATAGAGAAAATCATTGAAGCCAAAAGCTGACTCTTTGCTAAGATCAATAGAAATGATAACTTTCTAGCCAGATTAATCAAGAAGAAAACACAGATTGCTAATAGCAGAACTGGAAAGGGTTGCATCACTGTTTATTCTACAAATTAAAAGGATAATAAAGGAATATTATGAACAAATTTATGCCTTTAAGTTTGATAACTTAGTTGCAATCGATAATTTTCATGAATAACACATGTTACCAAAGTTCACTTAAAGAAAATCTGAATCTCACTATTTCTGTTATAGAAGTTGAATTTGTAGTTAAGAAATTTCCCACAAAGAAAATTTCAGTCCCAGATTACTTCACTGATGAATTTTTCCAAACATTTAAGGAGAAAGTAATGCAAATTCTACACAGACTCTTCCAGAAAGTTTAAGAAAAGGAAATACATTCCAGATCATTCTTTGAGGCAAATATGACTCTGATACCAAAATCGGGTAAAGATACTGAAGGAAAAGAACTACAAAGCAACATCTCACATAAAGATATATGTTAAAAATTCTAAAGAAAATTCTAGGAAATTGATTTTAACAACATAAAACAATAATTCATCATGACCAGGTGGAGCTTAATTCCAAGAATTCTAGGTGATTAAATATTCAAAAATCAATCAATGTTTCACTGTATGAACATACTAATGAAGAAAAAGTATGATCATCTCAATAGATGCATAAAAAGCATTGACAAAATCCAGTGTCCATTACAAATCAAAGATAACACTTCACATCTACTAGTATAGTTGAAATTAAAAAGGCAGACAATAACAAGGATGGTGAGGATATGAAGAAATTGGAACCCTCACACATTGCTGGTGAGATTGTAAAATGCTGTAACCACATTAGACAACAGTTTAGAAGTTACTTAAAATGTTAAACAGAATTAGCACATGACTCAGGATTCCCACCCCTAGGTAAGGAAAACACACGACCACACAAAACTTATACACAAATGGCATCATTATACATAACAGCCAAAAAGAGAAAACTCGAATATCCATCAACTGATGAATGGCTAAGCAAAATGTAGTATATTCATTCAATGGAATATTATTCATCGTGAGAATGAAGTACAACACAGATTAACCTTGAAAACATTAGACTAAGTGAAGAAAGGAACCACTCACATATTGTATAATTCCATTTATATTAAATCTTTAGTCCATAGAAACAGAAGATTAATGGTTTCTAGGCTGGGCTGAGGGCAGAATGGGGAGAGACTGCTAATAGGGATGGGAATTCTTTTGGAGGATGATGAAAATGTTCTAAATTTAAATCAAGTGATGTTTGCACAACTCTATGAATATACTAAAAAACTACCAAACTATACACTATAAGAAAGATAACTTTTCTGGTATGTGAGTTAAATAAATACCTACCATCCATTTCACCTTTAGATATTTATGCAGGAGAAAAGAAAGTATAGTCCCATACAAATATTTATACATGGGTGCTCATAAACAGTTTATTTGTAATAATCAAAAATTGGAAAAAAACAAAACCCCCAAAAAATGGGGTGCCTGGGCAGCCTAGTCATTTGAGCATCTGACTCTTGGTTTCGGCTCAGATCATGATCTCATGGTTCATGGGATTGAGCCCTGCTTCAGGCTCTGCACTTGGAATTCTCTCTCTCTGCCCCTCCCCTGTGCTCTCCCTTTCTCTCTCAAAATAAATAAATATTTAAAAAAAAAAACTGGAAACACACCAAATGTTTATCAACATGATTTACTACTCAACAATAAAGAGAAATGAATTATTGATGCATTCAACAATAGGATGAATATCAGAATAGTTATGCTCAGAGATAATATCTACTATTCCTATAGCCAACATCATACTAGAAACTAGAAGCTTTCCCACTAAGATCGGGAAGAAGGCAAGATGTCTCCTCTTACCTCTTTTCAATATCATAGTGGAAGTTTTAGACACTATATAACAAGACAAGAAAAGGAAATAAAAGATATACAGAGTAGGAAGGAAAAAATAAAAATTCTGTTTGCAGATGACATAATTGTCTTTGTAGAAGACCTGAATTGACCAAAAACCAAAAAACCACCCTAGAATTAATAAGCAATTACAGCAAGGTTCAGGATACAAGGTTAGTAAATAGTAAGTCACTTTACTTTATACTGTAATAAACAAGTGGAATTTGAAAGTAAAAACACAATGCCACTTAGCACCTCCAAAAATGAAGTGCTTAAGTATAAATCCAACAGAATATATACAAGTTTTGTATCAGGAAAACTGCAAACTCTGGTGAAACCAATAAACAAAAACAAAAACAAAAATGGAGAGACAGTCCAGGTTAAATAATAGGAAATCTCAATATTGTCAAGATGTCAATTCTTCCCATTGTAATCTATAGATTCAATGTAAGCCTAATGAAAATTACAGCAGGTTATTTTGTGGAAAAATTGACTTTAAAGTTTACATGGAGAAACAAAGATCTAGAATAGCCAACACAATATTGAAAGAGAACAGGGTTGGGGGACTGACACAACCCAACTTCAAGGCTTACTGTAAAGAAACCGGAATCAAGACAGTGTGGTATTTCTTTAAAAAAGAACCAGATGGATCAAGGGAACGGAACAGAGAGCCAAGAAATAGTCCCACATAAGTATAGGCAACTGATCTCAGACAAAGGAGCAAAAGCAATACAATGGAGCTAAGATAGTTTTTTTCAATGAATAGTGCCTAACAACTGGACAGCCACATGCCCAAAAAAAAAAAAAAATCTAGACAGAAATCTTACATCCTTCACAAAAATTAACTCAAAACAGATCACAGACTAAATATATAACTCAAAACTATAAAACTCCTAGAAGATAACCTAGGAGAAAAACAAGACAACCTTGGGTGTGGTGATGACTATTTGGATACAGTACCAAAGGCATGATCCATAAAAGAAATAATTGATAAGCTGGAATTCATTAAAATTAAAACCTTCTGCCTCTGTGAATGACACTGTCAAGAGAATAAGAAGACAAGCCACAAACTGGGAGAAAATATTTGTAAAAGGCATATCTATAAAGGAATGCTATCCAGAATATACAAAGAACACTTAAAGTATCAAAAATAAGAAATGAAACAACCCGATTTTTAAAAAATGGGCCAAAGATCTTAAACAGACTTCTCACCAAAGAAGACACGCAGATGACTAAAAAAACACACCTATGAAAAGATATTCAACGTCATATATCATCAGAGAAATACAAATTAACAGTAGTGGGAGACCACTACACACTTATTAGAATGGCCAAAATCCAGAAGACACTGATACCACTAATGTGAGCAAGGATCTGGAGCAACAGGAATTCACTTGTGGTAATGCAAAATCGTATAACCATTTTTTAAGATAGTGTGGTGATTTCTTATGACTAAAACATATCCTTACTATGTGATCTAGCAACCATATTTTTTGGTATTTACTCAAATGACTTAAAAACTTACACCAGGAAAAAACATGCATGTAGATGTTTATTGCACTTTTATTCATAATTGCCAAAACTTGGAAGCAACCAACATGCCCTTTAGTAGGTAAATGAAAAAAAAATGTAGCATAACCAAAGAGTAGAATATAAGCCCTAAAAAGAAATAAGCTATCAAGCCATGAGCAGACACGGAGGAAACTTAAATGCCTATCTAACGGAAAGAATCCAGTCTGAAAAGGCTGCAAAACTATAGAGGCCGCTAAGAAGATCAGCGGCTGCCAGTGGGTAAGTGGGTGAGGAATGAATTGGCAGAACACCTCAGATTTGTAAGACAAACTATTTTGTATGATCCGATAATGATAAATACATGTCATTATACATTTGACCAAACCCACAGAAGGTACAACACCAGGAGAGAACCCTAATGTGAAGTGTGGACTTTGGGTAGTTATGATGTGTCAATATAGGTTCATCAGTTGTAACAGATGTACTGCTGTGGTCGGGATGTCGGTAACAGGGGAGACTATCCATGTGTTGGGGCCAAGTATATATGGAAAATCTCTTTACCTTCCTGTCAGCTTTCTTCTGGACCTAAAACTGCTCTAAAAAAAAAAAAAAAAGTCTTATAAAAAAAAAAAGAAATGGAATAAATAAGCATTAAAAATTTTTAAGAAATTAATTATTAATACATTCAACAATAGGGATGAATGTCAGAATACTTATGCTGGGTAAAAGAAGCTAGACAAACACAAAAAGAGTTTATTCTCTCTGATTCCACTTAAGACTAGAAAATGCAAACCAGTCAGTCCACCATGATAGAAAGTGATCAGTGTTTGCCTGGGGCCAGGGGCCTGGGGAGGGCTAGACAGAGGAATTATAAAGGGACATGGGAAACCTTGAGCGTGTGTCCGTGTTCATGATCTTGACTGTGATAATGGTTTCAAGGTGTATGTGATATGTGTGGTGTCATGGGTGTATACATAACGTCAAGATTTAACAAAATGTATAGTTTATGGTATGTCAATTATAACTTAAAATTGGTTTTAAAAATATGAATTGATTTTTAAGTTAATGTCAAAATAAGAAAAATAGTCTTTTGGTCTGTGTGGTGAATATACAAACCTACATACTGAAGCGCTCCATGAGGAGACACTAAGGATACACAAGTTTAATAGGATGATTTCTGAGAAGAAAATGGTATGAACACCTGGAGAGTTAGGATGTTTTAGAAGACAGGATGAGAACGCATTTAAGTCAGGACCACTTGAAACACTGCTGTTCTTTTCTTACTGGTGTGAGTCAACATCTGATGCTTCTGTGGAAAGTAAATTTTCCCCCTTCATCTTACCTTCCAGTGTTTCTTTTACATGAGTCCCTTCCTAAGTATCAGGGAATAGTTCAAGGTGGTTGACCCAGGCCCCGCTGTAACCAATTTCAGTACAAAGCATAAGTTTTCAGACTCCATCTCTTAACATCTTTACTAAAAATGACATTTACTCGTAGCCTGCCTAATCCCCGTGGCTTGTTTTTCTCAGTCCTACACACCTCCAAGCAACGAGTTCAAGATCAGCATGAAACTGGAAGCACAGGACCCCAGAAATACCACATCCACGTGTATTGCAACAGTAGTTGGACTGACAGGTGCCCGCCTCCGCCTTCGCCTTGATGGCAGCGACAACAAGAATGACTTCTGGCGGCTGGTTGACTCCTCTGAAATCCAGCCTATTGGGAACTGTGAGAAGAATGGGGGGATGCTGCAGCCCCCTCTGGGTGAGTAACTAGACCCAAGCCTTCCATAGCCAACTAGTTATCTTCCCAGAATGCTACATCCTGTTTCAGGAAAGCCGAGGGTCCCCTGCCTAGTCTTCTCTTCCATCTGGCCAAAAGAAAAAATGAAATGTGCTATAAAATATGGACATGTCCATCTCTACATAGACTTATGATATCCATGTGTCTCTTAAGCTCGCCTTTTTCTAACCAGAAACCACACCTTTTCATCAGTTCCCATTTACCCTGAGAGAATGAAAGGAGGCTTTACCATTTAACCTGCCTCAAAAAACCATAGGGCTTTTATCAAATCCTACAATGATAACCAGAGGTCAGAGAAAATCTTTCAGTAAAATGACTGACACAGAGGTTCCTTACCTCCTTTCCCCTAAATTCTCACTTGGTCCTTGTACTTTTCTCACTTTGAATCAGTTGTTAAGCAAAATGTGTTATTTTACTTAAACTTTTAAGCCCACTAGAGTTTTCTTCTCAAGATCAGATTTATCTTTTTGTTTTCACCCTCAGTATACCTAAGTGACTTAGCCCATCTCATCAATTACTGTCAGTCACTATTGAAGTAAGTCTCAACAGAGAGCAGAGAGACAGGTTATGAGCTATGGGCTATGTTCCCCCTCAGGAGGTTGTGCTAAATTAATCGAGCATTAGAGGACAGATGACTTCATAAGGCATCCCCAGGTGGTTATTGAATTATCCCCCATTTAAAAAATTTATTTGTAATAAAATTCCAGATGTATACAGAAGTAGAAAGAATAGCACAGTGAATGTCCATGTATCCTTTATTCTTGAGAATTACCAACACCCAGTCGGTATTGTTCTATTTGTACCTGCACATGTTCCCTGCCCGGTCCTGCCCCGTTGTCCAAACATAGTATTCTGTTGTTAAATATTTGGTATCTGTGCCTCATAGATAATGTTTTTAAAACATATCATAATAACACTGTCATATGTAAATAAACTAATGATAATTCCTTAATAGTAACAAATATTTACTCAGTGTTTAAATATTCCCTATTGTCTGTCTGTCTCTTTCTCTCTCTTTCTCTTTATTAGTTCCTTTGAATCAGGATCAAAATAAGATCCGCATATTGCACTTGGTTGATATGTCCTTTAAGTCTCTCTTAATCTATGGATTCTCTTTCTCTCTTGTTTTTTTTCCTTGCGATTTATTTGTTGAAAAATCCAAGTAATTTGTCCTTAATATCTCCCACAATTAGATTTTGCTGATTGTATCTCTATGGTATCATTTGACATGTCTCCCTGTTCTCTCTTTTCTAGAAATTGGCAGCTAGATCTTGAGGCTTGATCAGGTTCAGGTTCAGTTTTTTTCATAAGAATATTGCATAGGCAGTGGTATTTATTTTTATTGGGAAGCATATATATGGTCTCATTGTCTCTCATTTTATAATGTAGCAGCCGTTACTGCTTGTAGTCTAGGTCAAGGGTTGACACATTTTCTTAAAGGGTTAGACAGTAAAAATTTCAGGTTTATGGGCCATACATTCTCTGTTGCAGCTAGTCAGCTTTGTCATTGTAACACAAAAATAGCCGCAGATAATACATAAACAAATGGGCAAGGCTGTGTTCCAACAAAATCTTATATTTACAAAAACAGATGACTGGCCTGCTGGCTATAATTTGCTGACTCCTTATTTAGAGCAATCAATTCATTATGGTTGCAAAATGGGAAATTTTAATCTTACAATTCTGTCCACATAAATTAAATGGAATATGTCTATTAAAATAAACTTCATCAATTATTTCGTTATTGGGAGGTTATAGTTCATGGAAGAATGCTTAAATGCTTTTCTATTTACCAATTTTCAAAATAATGAATTGGTTTACTACCATCCCCCCAAAATATTTAAGGATATTTTTGTTGTTATTTAGTATCATAAACCTAAAGATTCACACATATTTGACATGTTTCTTTCCATCACACTAATTGTCCTTTCTGATTCTTGATTTGTCCCATCATTGGCTGCATAGGAGCCTCATCAAATGGTTGGTTTCCTGACACTTTTTTTTCCTTTTCTTTCTTTTCTTTTTTAGAGAGAGAAAGAGAGAGAGAGAGCACCAGCGGCAGTAGGGTGCAGCAGGGGAGGTTAAAGGGTGAGAGAGGGAGAGAATTTCAAGCAGGCTCCACATCCAGTGCTGAGCCCGACACGGTGCTCGATCTCATGACCCTGAGATCATGAGTCGGATGCTTAAACAACTGAGTCACCCAGGCACCCGGTCTTCTGACACTTTATTGTTTGATAGCTCTCTTGGATTTTTGACATTTCAAAATGTTCCAGGCTCATTTTTTTTTTTTTAATTTTTTATTCAAGTTAGTTAACATACAGTGTTCTGTTGGTTTCTAGAGTAGAACCCAGTGAGTCGTCACTTACATGTAATAATACCCAGTGCTCATCCCAGCAAGTGCCAGGCTCATCTTTTATATTATCTGCCTGAAATATGGAATCAGCTATTTCTTTTAATATAGATGCCCAGTTCCTTTTAATGGGAAATGCTATTTAGAAACTATTATCTGAACCCTAAAGTACTAAGTGCTACTGGGTTGGTCATTCTTTCTACATCTTTTTGACATAGAGAGATAGGAACTGCCTTGTTGTTGTTGCTTTTGTTATTATTATTATTAAAATAAAGTCATTAGTTCATATTGATACTTCCTGCTAAAATTTGGGACAAATGGTGCTTTTATTTACTTTATCTTTGCTGTCTTAAATCTGTACCTCCTTTGTACCACAGCAAAACCCTAGTTCTCCAAGTCACTAGCAAAATAATTCAGGTTTTTATCCTGTGGTACACAGACAACAGCCTCAGAATAACAGTACCAACACTTAACCACCATTAACATTACTGGCAGTGTTTGAGTTCCTTGCATTTCTTGTTTTCTTACCCTCAAATGAAGTATAGTCAATATATTAATATTATAAGGTCGTTTGGATTAGTTTCTCTCTGGGAGGCAGTGCCACCAACTTGATATAAACCTAGGTTCATTTGTTGTATTGTTTTTTTATTTTTAAAGATTTCTTCTTAGAAGTTTTCCCTTATAAATATATATGCGATACACATCATTCTTAAAGTCAAATCTATAAAGTGACATATACTAAGAGAAATCCCCTTCACTTTCTTCCTCTCTTCTGCCATGGGTACTCCCATTTTTTAAAAATACAAATATCTGTGTGTGTGTGTGTCTGTGTGTGTACATATATACATAAAGTATTTACCACTTTCTTATATAAATGATAGCATTCTGTACATATTGGTCTTGACCTTGCTTTTTGCCATTTAATGAAATACCCTAAAGATGACTTCTTTGTTCCTTTTTATATTTTATATTCTTATATAAATATAAAATATTTATATTTTATATTCTTCATTCCTTTTTATAACTGAGTAGTACTGTATTATTCTCAACCTGCTTGGTGAATTGCTATTTAGAATCACCTTGATAAGTTATTAAAAAGTACAGTTGACCCTTGAACAACATAGGCTTGAACAGTACAGCTCCACTTAAACAAATTTGTTTCTGTAAGTACAGCACAGTACTATAAATGTATTATCTCTTCCTTAATATTTTCTTAATAACATTTTCTTTTCTCTAACTTACTTTATTATAAGAATACATTATCTAATACATATAGCACACAAAATATGTGTTAATCAACTCTTTACATTATCATTAAGGCTTCTGGTCAACAGTAAGTTGTTAGTAAATTGTTGGGGGGAGTCAAAGATTATACGTAATTTTTGACTGCAAGAGGGGGTAGATGTCAGTGCCCCTAAATCTCACATCATCGAAGAATCAACTATAGAAGTTCCCAGGGATAATGGTGATGATCTAAATCACAGTTTTTCAATAAATTCTCTAGAAACGTACAAATCCAGAAGGAAACCAAACCACCCCTACTTCATGTTTTAACATAAATGAGAGTCAAGACATGATTTTAATTACATGTTGTCTACATGTTCAGATAGAAAGAGCTGATACCTGACTCATACCAGAATAAATAGTTTTATGTAGTTAGAAATTACATTTAAAAAGGGGAGGGCTGGGGGACATGGGTGCCTCAGTTGGTTAAACATCTGACTTCGGCTTAGGTTATGATCTCACGGTTCATGGGTCTGAGCCCCGCATCAGGCTCCTTGCTGACAGCTAGCTCAGAGTCTGGAGCCTGTGTTTGGATTCTGTGTCTCCCTCTCTCTCTGACCCTCCCCTGCTCACTCTTTCTCTATCTCTCTCTCAGAAATAAATAAATAAACATATCTAAAAATTTAAATAAATAAAAGGGGAGGGTAGTGGGGGCTAGCACAGTCAAATCAAAATCACCTCCAGGAAAAGATAGGCCCATTTAGAGTGGGAGATACTGAGAACAAAGCTAAGACTTATTTGAATAGAGCCATGGATATTGGGGAATCCAAAGGAACGAGTAGATTGAAAGTCTGCGTTGAGGGAGTAGAGATAACACTCTTGAGAAGACATCTACCTTTGGGGGAGGGTAGACATTGAAGGAAAAGCAAAGGGTTGTGATTCAGAATTGTACAGAAACAGAAGAGAATCATAAAGTCAAAAGACACACCAGACACTTCCCACCCCATCCTAACAGCCTCATCTACTAAAGAAACTGCATTTCACTAGGTCAACAGAAAAGTCATAACCCGAGATCCCTGCCAGAATAGAACCTTCTGTTTTTGACAGTCCAGGAAAATTTAAGACATTTCAAATGATTAGGAAATAGCAATTGACACCTATAAAGAGCTTCTTTATGACAAAAAAACCACAGATAAGGATAAAACCATTTTAACTACTGAAAATTCTGCCAAAATCAGTGACTAACCAGAAGAAAACTATTGTACAACAACCCAACTTGAATTAAACAAGTATTGACAGATATGAAAAAATACCATGAATCATAAATTTTAAAAGTCAGACTAGAAATGCACAATAGACAGGAAGATGTGAAAATGGAATTATCCAAACTCAAGAAAAAAATTGAAGAAAAAATCATCTCAATTGACTCAATTCCAGGGTGCCCAGTGGACAATAGATTTAACTGAAAATATAATAAGGGACATTGAGAAGTAAAAACAGCCAAGGGAATAAACATAAATGTTAGAAAAAGTTAAAAAGTATCAGAAGGGAACTGTTGGATATAGAACATAGTCAGCAAAGATTCAATGTGTATATGTAAATGTATAATTGGAGTCTCTGAAGAAGACAGACAAAACAATGAACCAGAATTAATACTTACATTTTTCAAAAATTAAAGAAAACCCAAACTTACAGATTGAAAAGGCCTACCTTACTCCTGGAAAAATTGATTCAGATTGGTTACTCTAAGATCTATTCTAGTAAAACTGTTACATTCCACGAATAAAGAAAAATTTCCTCTGAGCCTCCAGAAAAAAAGGCCAAATTATTTACAAAGGAAAGAAAGTCAAGTTTGCATCATACTTTGTACAAAGCAGGACAAAGTGGAGTGGTGTTTTTAAGAAATTCAAGGAAAGGAAATAGGAACATGGGGTTTTATATCTATACAAGCCGGGTTTTTTTCAGGTAATGAGATTATACCAAAATATGTTCAGCATGCAGGAACTCAGGAAATGCTGTAACCCAGGTGCTTCCGGAGCGAGGAGTTACAGAAGAGCTTCATCCAAACAAGGAATGCTCAATCTAAGACAAAAACAAAGGTGGAGACAAGATAGAATAGTATGCTGTCAGTCTGGGTCCAGTGGGAAGAAAGAACCCACAGAGTAATTTGAACACAGGAAGTTTAATATAATTGTTAACTGTAACACAGGGTTGGGGTATTGGTGGGTTTGGCTCATCAAAAGGAGAACTCTAATGAATATAAGAGCAGCCGCTACACTAGAGCTGAGTTAGAGGGCCCAAGGAAGAGCCTCCCCTCACCCATCCTCAGGGCTGAGATGTAGACCTTGTTGGAGGGGGACAGCTGTCGCTCACCCTATGAGAGAAGTTGCTGTGGTGCCACAAAAGTGGAACTTGCTAGGAATTTGCCTTCTGGGATGCCTCTAAGGAAAGCTGTTCATGAAGAGATGTCTCTCTGGAGTGCTATAAAGCCATTTAAGAGGGGTGTGGTGGTGGTGATGGCTACTGATACTACTGGCTGTCATGAACTGCAGAATACGGTCAACAGAGAAGGTGGGAGTGCTGCAGGAGGCCACAAAGCAATTACAACAGAGCCAGGGAGCAAGCCTCCTTTCTCCTGTGATATCCCTAGATGGGATCAAAGGATATCACCTAAGACTAATAAACCAGATAGAAGCCTAAATAAGGAAACGGTATATTAAGGATATTAGTATCAAGGTAACTACTAAAATAAAATTCCGAAGCTTCCTAAATAACAAAGGAACACAAAGATCAAGAAACAGACCACACAGAGAAAGAGATGAACTAAATATGGAAAACACAGTAAATAAAACGTAATGTGACAGCATTGAAACCAAATGTGTAATTTATATTAATAAATATAAATGATTTTAACTTAACCTGGTAAAAGAAAAAGAATTCAGACTGGTACTCAGAATCAAACCCAGCTGTACACCTAAAGTCAAGTGAATGAGAAAGACTCGAAATAAAACTATGGTTAAGGGTATGAAAAGGAAAGTCAAACAATACAATAAAAGAGATTGTAATCCTGAGATTAGACAAGGTAGAATTCAGACCAAGAGGGGCGGCTGGGTGGCTCAGTCAGTTGAGCGTCCGACTTGGGCTGAGATCATGATTTCACAGTTCGTCAGTTTGAGCCCCGCATCAAGCTCAACTCCTGTCAGCACAGAACCTGTTTGGGATACTGTGTCCCTCTCTCTCTCTGCCCCTCCCCCTGCTCTCTGATCTCTCGCTCGCTCCCTCGCTCTCTCTCTCACACACACACACACACAAATAAATTAAAAAAAAAAAAAAGAATTCAGACTAGGGTGCATTAAACAAGACAAAGAAGACACTTTATAATGCTTAATGAAATGAAAATGTAATAATCAAAAATATTTTGGAACCGAATTACAAAGCATTTGTCTTCATAAAATGGAAATGATGGTAGGTGCAAAGAGATACAAACGCACTAATAGATTTAGTACACCTCTCAAGGCAAGGCAGGTCAAGAGGACAAAAAGTAAAGGTATTGAAGTCTTTAGTGAATGAGGTAGCTCATGTATGTGTGTACATATCAAACTCTCTACCCTGATGAATACCCTTCTACATTGAAATCTAAAACTCTAAACAATTCTTGTTTGAAAAGGGAAATATATACCAAAATTGCAAAAATCCTAAAAAAAAATGATAACACACAGCAGAATTTTGAGGTCAGTTAAAGCAGTGGTTGAAAGAAAACGGACAGCTTTAAGTACTTGACACCAATGAAAGTGAAAGGATAAAAATTAAGGATTTAAATTCCCAATTCAAAAAGCTAGAAAAAGAGTCATGACACAAAATAAAAAGGAAAAAGAAAAAAGATAAAAGCAAAAGTTAGGTAGAAAATAGAAAGGCAATAAGTCAAAATACCAGTCCTTTGGGGGGAAAGTACCCAAGATACACAAACTGGTAGTTGGCCTACTAAAGAAAAGAAAAGGAGTAAGCACAGGTATGCAAAAGTAGAAATGACAAAGGGGGGGAAATATCTTGATGTAAATAACAGGAAAGCGAGGCAAAGTAAGAAAATACTCTTTGTCAAAACTGACCCCAAGAGCATTACAATATTTAAACAGGTATGTAGAAAACATGAAAGTTTTCAAAAGAACTGCACCTGCAGCAGACACTTATGTGCAGGTTATTTTACAGGGAAACCCTACAAAACCTCAAAGACCAGATTATCTACTACTTGAGTCACTATAGGTCAGTGACACCCAACAGAACTTTCTGTGATGATGGAAATGTTTTAGATCTGTGCTGTCTAGCCACAGGTGGCTACTGCCACTAAGGATTTTTAATTTTGGGTAATTGTAATTTAAAGTTAAAAAGCCTTACATGCCTGGTGGCTGTCTGCTGGACACTTCAGCCCCATATCATAGAAAAGTAGGAGATGTCCAGATTGTTTTTATGAAGTAGGCACCTCAGCCTGGTTTACACACACACACACACACACACACACACACACACACAATTTCATGTATGAATTTTGTTACCAAAGTCCTAAGTAAAATATTAGGAATGAGAATTCAGCATATTTAAAAAAATAATCTATCAGAGCAAATTAGTGGGGGCTTTTCTGGAAATAAAAAGATTTAACTTTAGAAAAATCATGAATGAAGTTCACCGTATGAAGACACCTATAACAGGGGTGCCTGGGTGGCTCAGTCAGTTAAGCGTCCAACTCTTGAGGTCATGATCTCACGGTTCATGAGATCGGTTCATGAGATTGAGCCCTAGTCAGGCTCTGGGCTGCCAGTGAGGAACCTACTTGGTATTCTCTCTCTCTCTCTCTCTCTCTCTCTCTCTCCCACTCACTCCCCCCCTCTCTCTCTCTCTCTCTCTCTCTCTCACTCTTTTCCTCTCTTCCTCCCCCTATTCTTCCCCACTCTTGGTCTCATGCACTCTTTCTTTCTCTCTCAAAATAAGTAAACTTATAAACTCCAAAAAAACAAACAAAAAAGATAGCTATGAGGAAGAAAGTTATCTGACTTTGAACGAAAATTAGCACACTACTAAGGACTCACATTTCCTGATTTCAAAGCTTATTACAAAGCAACAATACTCAAGACATGTAGTACTGGCATAAAGAGAGATTTATAGGTCAGGGATTAGCTTTGAAAGCTCAGAAATAAATTCATACACTTACATTCAACTGATTTTCAATAGTACCAAGACAGTGCAGTGGTATTTTCAACAACAGAGGCACAGACAACTGTATATGCACATACAGAAGAATGCAGCTGTAACTTACCTTCATACTGGCTACAAAAACTAACTCCCAAGTGGATGATACTCCTAAATGTAGGAGCTAAAACTATAAATTCTTAGAAGAAAATAAGGGGGAAAAGCTTCATGACATTGGAATTGGCAGTGATTTTTTGGATATGACACCAAAAGCAGAGGCAACAAAAAGAAACAAAATAGTTAAGTTGGACTGATCAAATTAAAAACTTTCGTTCATTGAAGGACACTATCAACAGAGTGAAAAGGGTCAGAATGGGGAGAAAATGTTTTTAAATCATGTATCTGAAAAGAGGTTAATATCCAGAATATTTTTTTAAAAAATCTTTCCTTCAACTCAACAATAACAAAAACAAAATGACCCAGTTTAAAAATGAGGAAAGGACTTGAATAGACATTTCTCTAAAGACATATAAATGGCCAGTAAGCACATGAAAAGATGCTAATCTTTAGGAAAGTACAAATCAAAACCACACTGAGATACAACTTCACACCCATTAGGATGGCTAGTATCAAATAAATAGAAAATAAGAAGTGTTGGTGAGGATGTAGAAAAATTGAAATCTTTGTGCACTATTGATGGGAATTTAAATGGTGTAGCCACTATGGAAAACAACATGGTGTTTCTTCAAAAAATTAAAAATAGAATTACCATATGATTCAGCATTTCCACTTCTGGATATATAGACAAAACAATTAAAAGTAGGGATCCAAACATATTTGTGTACCAAAGTTTAGTAGCATTATTCACAATAGCCAAAAGGTCAAAGCAACCCAAATGTCTGTCAGTGGACACAAAATGTGGCATATGCATACAATAGAATATTAATGAGCCTTAAAAAGGAAGAAGATTCCAACCCATGCTACAATGTAGATGAATCTTGAAGTACACTAAGTGAAATAAGCCAGTCGCAAAAGGACAAACACTGTATGATCCCACTTATATGAGATACATAATACAGACAAATTTATAGAAACAAAACAGAATAGTGGTTGCCAGGAGCTGGTGGGGAGGGAAGAATGGCAAATTATTGTTTAATGGATATAGAGTTCACTTGGGGAAAATGAAAAAGTTCTGGAGATGGATGGTGGTGATAGTATTCAACAATGTGAATGTACTTAATGCCACTGACTTTTGAGAAAGAGAAGGGGAAATAGGTATACACACGTTTTATAATATACATGAAATTACATATTTTATACACTTATTTTTATAAGAAGAAACACAGGAATGTTAAGCCAGAAAATAAGGAAAAGGTCTTCTATTGAGAATGCCTAGGAATAGTGTAGAAAGCCTAGCAACAACAGGGAGACTTCTCTGAGAATACTTTTATATTCTCATGACTTGCATTACGTAAATGTTTTACTTTAAAAATAAAACTAAAGCAGAGAAAAGAACAGATCATATTCTGAAATTGATTACAAACAGAAACAAACAACTATATGTATCAAATGGATATCATAACATTGGGACACATTTCAAAGAAAAAATGGAACTTCAAATAAATTCTGATGTTTTATTAACAATGTTAGTAGTTCTACCTTAAAATGAAGCTATTTTGTGTGTATTGTAGATAGAGCAAATGAGTAAATAAGATACAAATATAGGATGGGGGAAGATGAAGAAGAACTCTGTAGTATAGAAATTGATTTGGCGGTATCTATATGAACTCTTAACTTTAAAAAATGTGTATAGTTTTATATATATTTGTAGTATAATGATATAAATTCTGTTCATTGAAAAGCCCTAAAAGCAATGTGGTTTCTAATCCCATTCTACACTAAAAGGAATCATGGCTCCTTGGAGAAATGGCTGATTCCAAGGCTGAGCAGAAGAGAAAATGTAAGGTGAATTTGGAGCATTCTATTATGTCAGAAAGAAAAAAAAATCTTAAAGAATGGAATCCTATCAGAAGGACACAGGAGCCCGCTTGAAGGGGCTCTGGTCAGCCCAACCTGGAAGAATTAGAGTATCAGACAGAATCATGAAAACAAAAGAACAATGGCATTGGCATCCACAGATCCCTAGTGATACACACAAAAAATTTTAGAGTTTCGGGGAAAGGTCTAATTACAGAATGTCAGTTAATAAATACAGAGAGAACAATAGAAAATTACCATTTTGCAACCACCATTTTAATTGATTCAGCCAAGGATAATCAGTGAATGCTAAAACCACAGGGTAAAAAAAGCTTATGGGAGAATAGGATGTTCACATAGTCTTGGTGTTTCCTACTAATTACAAAGGGAAATGATAATGAAGAAGTCCGTCAATCACTCCTTAACAAGTGATCAGATTCAGTATCATCAATAATTAGATAAACCAACATTATGAGCTTTTTAAAGTAATGAAGTGAGAAGTACTCAACATCACTTATGTTTTTGTCAGAAATGATTAGCGTGAATGTAATCATAAGGAAACAATCAGAAAAAAATCCAAATTGTGGGATATTCTGTTAAACAGCTTGCCCACACTCTTCAAAAATATCAGTTTTGTGAAAAATAAGCAAAAGGCAACAGGATTGGTGTAGATTAAAGGAGACTAAAGAAACAGGACAACCAAATACAATATGTAATTCTCGTTCATCTCCTGTATTTAAAAAATTCAACCGCTGTAAAGGACATTTGGGGGACAGCTGAGGATATTTTTAATTAAATTTCTTAGGTATGACAGTATTACAGTTTTAAAGGAGAATGTTCTTGTTCTGAGGACAAATGTACTGATGTATATTTAGGGGTGAAGTGTCACTCTGTCTCTGACTTTCTCATGGTTCAGAGGACAAAGTGGGTGTAGATAGATGGAAAGCATATATGGTGACATGTTATTAGTTGTTGAATCTAGGTGAAGTAGATACATAGTTGTTCATGTACTATTTTTGCTACTTTTCTCTAGGTTTAAGATTTTTTCAAAATAAAGTTTAAATAAATTATGTACATAATTATACATATATATGTGTGTGTGTTCATGTTCCCCAGGCCTCCTCTGGACCTCCCCAGAGTTGCTGAATCAGAATCTCTAGGTAATGGGGCTTGGGATTCTGCATGGTAACGTGACTCTCCTGAGATTCTAATGGAATTGGTCTATATTTGGGAAATACTGCTCTAGAAGAGCCGCCTTCTCCTGTAAAATCTTGTATGGTCTGCGTGTGTATGTGTGTGTTCTGTTCACCTAGGAACGTTCGTACTCCCTTGCAAGAGCCCTCCAGGAGAAGAGGTGGAAAGGTAGAGTGAGTTTCAGGTGACATTATTTTCCCAGCGCTGTCAACCTTTTCCTCACACCCCCTTGTTTTACTGACCTACTCTACTACTCAAGACTGTGATTATTTCTTCTTAAAAAGACTGTCAAGATCACTGGTTCTCAAACTTGGCTGCCAGTTAGAATCACCCGGAGAGCCCTTAAAATTTTCAGTGCCTCAGCCTTACCTCAGATCAGTTAAATCCAAATTTCTGGGGTTGGGACCAGTGGATTCTTTAATGCTCCCCAGGGGATTCCAGTGTCTGTGTTTGATTGTCCCTGGTCTAAAACAGAACCCAGGTTCTGGTGAGGCTCCCAGTCAAGTGTGTCAGGATCCTAGCACAAAGTCCTGGTCAGCACACTTGGTCACGTGCCCTGGGGTGGGTTTATGTGGTACCTTGACTTGAAAGGAACCCTTTGTATGTTCCTGTCATTGATCTGTCTTTTCATTCGCTAAGTAGCCTCCAGGGCCTGTCAGTAGAAAGGGGGATTTTAAAAGATAAAGGGCTCATTTATCACAGAATTATGAGCTCTTTATAGAAACCTGTGGGGGTGGAAACAACCCAGAATCTTAGATATTACTTTAACTGTGGTGTCCTAAATGCTTATTTTACAAAGGTAATTTTAAAAGTATTCTTTAGGGGCACCTGGGTGGCACAGTCATTTAAGCATCCAACTTTGGCCCACGTCATGATCTCATGGTTCATGAGTTCGAGTCCCGTGTCGGGCTCTGTGCTAAGAACCTGGAGCTTACTTCAGATTTTGTATCTCCCTCTCTCTCTGCCCCTCCTCTGCTCATGCTCTGTCAAAAATAAATAAATGATAAAAAATAATTTTTTTAAGTATTCATTAAACTCCTTCTTGTCTACAGCAAGGACCCTGTCAGAGCCATGCATACATACATATAATTATCTCATGATTAGTCAGAACCCCCAATTAAATTAATCTGTATTAACTTGTGTCTGAGTGGGTATATGGGATTATAACAGTGATATGGGGATAGAGTCCTATCAGAACTATAAGGAATCCAGTCTCCCCAAATGGTCAGTTTGGGTATTCACTCCTTCATCGGGGAAGAGGGTGTGTTCAGCATCTCTCTGCCAGTTTCACTTGTCCGTTCTTTCAGGCATGGGGTAAAACTGAGATGGTCTACTCACCCTCAGTTTGGAAGCATGGGTTTAGTTCGGTGTAATCATCTGACAGATACAGAAACAGGGAAAGGGAAGTGAGTTGTCCAGGGTTGTACAGTGACTTAGTGGCATATTTCTATACATGTATTTGTAGATATACATGTACATAAAGCTCCTCTGGGAGAAGAGAATGAGTTTGGAGTCATTCTGACGGCCATAGAGTCTAATAACTTCACAGAGCTTGGAATTATTATATGGGACAACGAATATGGTAGGGAGTGGGGACCCACAACCATGTGGTTCCTGGTGTGAGTGCTATTCTGTTATTTGCCACCAGAGGGCATGAAC
The DNA here is from genome assembly GCF_003009895.1 of Hyaena hyaena. NCBI lineage: Eukaryota > Metazoa > Chordata > Mammalia > Carnivora > Hyaenidae > Hyaena > Hyaena hyaena. Next base: position 1,160,224 of record NW_024081183.1, on the reverse strand, counting down.
TGTGATTAAATTCTAGACCTATTGATGGTTCCAGAGCTTCCTCAGGTCAAGGTTAAACAGATGGATCCTAACTTATTCAGTAGTCCAACAGTCTTGCGAATATCTGGAAGCTCTGTATAAGTGGTTGCTTAACGTCATTAAAGAAATCCTAGGTAAGCACAGAACACTTGCAGCATGCCTGGGTTTCAAATTAAAGAGACCTGACTTTGTAATATTAGCTCAGCCTCTTACAAGTTTAGTTATGTGGCCATTGGTAAATTAATCTACCTTGACCTTTAACGTTGAATTTCAATTGCTTCACCCTCCAGATCCTTCATAAACTGCCACACCTGGGTTGTTTTGTTTTGTTTTGTTTTGTTTTTTTTGAGTATTAAATGGAATAACATGATAAAGTACCCAACAAGTCCTGGTACCTGTTTAATGAGATTTTTCCTTTGTTCAATAAAAATCTCATGGAAATTATATTCTACCTGGAAAAGACATACACATTACAAGGAAAAAAGAAGTAAAATTCAGGCAATGATAAAAGCTAAGGATAAATAAGAAGGGAGCAGGGGGCGCCTGGGTAGCTCAATCGGTTAAGTGTTTCTGACTCTTGACCTCAGGTTAATGAGTTCAAGCCCCGCCTCGGGCCCCATGTTGGGGAGGAAACCTACTTAAATTAGAAGGGAGCAGGATTTAGGAGGCTGTTATAGGTAGGATGGTATAAGAACACCTCTCTGAGGGGGTGATATTTCAACAAAGAACCAACAAAGATTTGAGAAAAGAGAGGAGTATTTGCGGCAGAGGGACACAGCATGGTGTGTTTGAGGAACAGAAAGACCAGTGAATGAGGGGCAGGTGAGTTATGAGAAGTAAGCAAGTTAACATACCTAAAGACTGTAGATTTATTTGTGTTATGGGATGTAAGCATGACAGTGATGTGATCTGATTTATATTTAAAAAACATGCAAACATATCATTCAGGCTCTTATGTGGAGGACAGACAGCAGGGAGGTAAAGGTAGAGACAGAGAGTCCACCAGAAGGCTGCTGGAGCATTCTTGGTAGTGTGTGACTATGCCTTAGATCATGGTGGTCATTGGTGAGTGAAGAATCTCAAAAGGTGAGAAATGGTTTGTTTGATTGAAGGTATATTAGATTCACGCACCATCAAGCCTTGCTGACTAATCAGGTCATTTGTAGACATTTTGGTCCTAGCACCTGGGTTTTAATAAGTGGTGTCATGAAGTGAGCTGAGATGACTGGAGGAAAGAGCAAGTTGGGGGCAGGCAGCAAAATCCAGAGTTCTGCTTGAGACCCACTCATTTTGAGGCCTCGGAGCAGCCACGTAGACTTGCAGAACAAGGCAGATGGAAATACGAGCATGAGACTCAAGGCAAAGGATGGAGCTGGAGATATAAATTGGCAGTCCTACTTGCCAGGAGGAAACTGGGGGCCAAGAAGAGAACCGTGGCCAAGCACTGACGTGCTCCCGCGTTCATAGGTTCGGCTTTCTGACATACCTGTTCTTTTCCTCACAAGCAGGCCATTCTTTAATTGGAGGAGATCCTCAAATTACTGCTTTTAATCATCTTCTCTGCCCTCTTTTACTAATTTATGACCCCAGACTCTTTTTACCAATAAAAGTAGTAAGGTAGGGCTGAGTGATTAAATATTTGGAGACATTAACATGTGGATTAATAATGAAGGTTCTGGAGACAGAGAAATTGGGCTTAAATCCTGCCTCGGCTATTTATTAGCATAGTAGCCTTAGAGATTTTACTTAATTTCTCTAACCTCAGTCCTTCCATCTATAATGGCCAGCATTTATCTAACACTTATTGTATACCAGGCTGTATTTTGAGTCTTTCACATGTATTAACCTATTTTAATCCATAGAACAACCCATCGAGGTAGTTACTGTTTTTATCCCACTTTATTTTTGAAGAAACTAAAGCTAGAGAGAGGTTTTTGTAATTTACCATATGTCACACATCAGGTAGATGGCAGAGCTAGATTTGAATTGAGGCAGTTGGCTCTGGGACCACCACTACTTTTCTCATTTCTAATTCACAGAGTTGTAGTAGTGATTAAATGAGGTAACCCACGTAAAGTCCTTAGCACATAGAGCCTGGCACATCATATGTGCATAATAAATGTTTTCTTTGGAAGGCAGCATAAATGTTTACTTTGGAAGTAGTGACAGAGAACCAGATGAAAAGTCTTAGGGCTCCAGCCTCATTCTACAAGAGCAGCTTATATGACCACAAATAAGTTTCTTAGCCTCTCTGGACTTCTGTTTTGTAATCTGCATCATAAAATTTTTGTACTATATGTTCTCTGAGGGCCCTTTCAATGTTAAAATGCCATCTGTGACTTCCTAAGACAGGTTACAGATACATTTGAATTTGGAGGAGGGTTCCACCTCACTTTGGGGGTTGGGGAATGAAGGACCTTAATAATTCTTTGGGTTGGTGACATTTCTGTGTTGCCCTTCTGCTCTTGAAGGAGCTTGCTAGGAGATAGTAAAACAGAGGAGTTAAGAACCATGAAGTCTGGTTCACCATTTATTGGAACCTTCATCACTTACTACCTTGGACAAGATGCTTGAGTTTCCATTTCATCTTCTGCAAACTAAGAAGAATCATAGTGCATACTTTGTAGTATTGCTTCAAATATCCAGAAAGAAATTGTGTGTAAAGAACTTAATACATAATAAGCAGTCAGTACACATTAGCTATTATAATATTCTAACTGTTCCCAGATGAGAGAACTTTTTTTTTCATAGTTCTTAAAGTTCCATATGAAATGGAAGCTCCCGAGTAACCCGTTTCTAAGAAATGGGTTGGTAATTACATGGCGAGGCACTTGTTGGGAACTAAGGGCACAGATCTGAGTGTTCTGACTGTGCAGTCATTCCTCCTACTCTCTTTTATCAGGTATAGCAAGCATTTTTCTGGAATAGTTGTGTCTTGCCTCGTCTTGCCTGTAGGTGTAGTGAACCATTCGTGGCCCATCTGCTCTGGGTTTGACTTGCATCAGCCCTCACCTGACCTGAGGAGAGTTGTTTTCCTCACACACAGACCAGGCTTGAATTTCTGGAAAAAAAAATTTTTTCCCCTTTTACTCTGATCAAAGGAAAAGTTAACAGTCAAGAATCCTTTGGCCATGATTGTAAAAACTCAACCCAAAACAAGTTAGAGGAGAGGAAAAGGAGGAAGCAGGAACTACTGAGACCATGTAACAGAGAAGGTGAGGCCTGCTGCTGAGTGGGTTTGAACACAGTTTTAAACCTTGTTACGACTCCCCCACATCTTGCTCTATGTTGACTTTATTCTCAGTTATGTTCTCCCTGTAACAGTGCCAACCTACAAACACCCGTATAGCCATGATCTCAGGGAAAGACTCTTCTCCAGCATGTCTATCATGTCAGAAAACAGTTGACCAACTTGGGACACACACACACACACACACACACACTCACTCACTCACTCACTCACTCACTCTTGGTATAGGGGAGTCTGATGCCCTTAAATGTCATTATTTTGTATTCCATGGCCAGGTTGGTAGTCATGTGATAGACATCCCCACCAAATCACAGAGAGTTTTTCCAAAAGGCAAAAGAACTAGGCAAGCAAAAATAGGAAACAATAGCAATTTTAGATTAAGTGACAGGAACATCCGCATTGCTGTCACCATTGTTGATGTGAAGGAGCTACCTCAAGACATCTCCCAACCTTGGGGAACTTGGCTTAGCTTAGCCACCTTTAAGGCAGAAAGTTTAAATCATCTCTTATTAACACTTTCTTCTCTCTTTTCATGTCCCCCCCTTAAGTATAGTTACTAATTAATACTTAATTCCCAAAGCTGATTCTTCCTTTTTCGTCTTACCTGCATATTGATAGTTTAGCATAGTAGTCAGCAGTGTGGACTTAAGGATCAGATTGCCTGGGTTTCAATCCTGTCTTTCTCATTTGTTCATTTTTAAATCTTAAGGAGTTTATTTTATACCTCTTTTCTCATCTATAAAAGGAAGACAGTATCTACCTCACTGGGTTGTCTTGAGTAGATAGACTGTGGAAAGTGACTGCCTTAGTATCTAGTAAAGTCCTCAATAATACAGATGTCTGTCGTCGTTGTTATTTCCAGCTCTGCAGCTCTGGTGCAGCCTATCTGTTCGCTTATCAGGAATAGGAAAGCTGAGCACGATTGGGAGACTATCAAAAAGCACTAGATTTGGGTATCTCAGGATAGAGAGTTGAAGCCAAACTGAAAGAAGTCTTTGCAGCCCTAATTAGATGACCTAATTCTGATAACAGTCTTATCTTTACAGTTTGTTAAATGGCACATTCTTCCTGGCTTTTACTTGTTGAACGACAATGGACAATTAATCTCTCTAAGCTGCTTTTTACTCTTTTGGAAAATGAGTATTTTTGGATAGGATTATTCCCTTCCATGGTCATCATTGTCTGATCCTTAATTGTTTAAGTAAAAATGAATATGGGAAAGTGGTTTGTACTCAGCGTGTGTGCGTGCATGCGTGCATGTGTGTGTGTATGAGAGAGAGAGAGAAAGAGAAATAATGAGCTTATACTGAGATAAACTAAAAAGATTTACTTGTGTATTGGGTGTAGCCCTTGACATATCTGGTTTCTTCCTAAGAGATTATCATCTCCCGTTTCACACTCTGCTGTCTAGATCGTTTCCAAGTATTTGTCAATCCTATGTCACATCTCTTTTGGACTTGCAGGGGAAGACTTTTAGACGTTCTGATACACATTTTATAATCCTGGTCATAGAGTCCGAAAATTTGATTGGGGACTTTGTTCCACTCCTTACTCTGCAACATTACCTTGGGCAAGTTACCTTCCCTCTCACGTGCCTCATTTCCTTGTCTGTCTAATGAGGCGTTTCTTCTATTTAACCTGTAAGTCCTTTCCTAACAGTCTATGATTCTGTAACTATCACAGCATAGGCTGTGGCAGGAGTAGCTGGATTCCAAAGGGAAAACTTGATATCACCAGTCCCTTTGAAACCTATTTTTTATCTGTTGCCCATTATGTTTGCTGCAGGATTTCGGCTGAATGCCTCCTCTTGGCCCATGTTCCTTTTGAAGACACTAAATGGAGCAGAGATGGCTCCCATCAGGATTTTCCACAAGGTATGGTGTCCTTCAGATATCCCCACTGCAGACTGTTTAAGGTCAAATGCTTACATTCTTTCATTTACTAAGCCCCTGATGTCTACTTTATATTTATGGCCTGAGGATGCCTTCTCAGAAACTAGTTCGGCGGAAGGATTTTTTTAGTACCTTAGGAAGCAGCAGTTATCCCTGGAGGAAATTTCCCTGTAAGTTAGAATTTCTGTTTTTTGGGTCCCAGCTCCACCATTAATAAGCTGTGTCCTTTTGTCCTCATCTGTGTGTGGGAGTCTGTCTGCCTCACAGGATTGTTAAGAAGTTCAAATGTGTTTATCAGTAAAACCTAAAATAGGATATAAATCTAGCGGAGCTGTTCTTATTCTAGATCTTGGAATTCCCTGAGTTCCATATGCTAAACAGAGAGAGAGGAAGGAGACTATTTTTTTGAGTATCTTGATATACACCATCTCATTTAATATTCACAGTTAGCTTTCTGAAGCAAGAATTATGATTTCCACTTTATGGCTAAGGAAATGAACACTTTTGAATAAAGAACTTGCCCAAGATCACATGGCTAGTAAGTGGTGGAACAGGGGTGTCAAACCTGTATCCGTCCGTCCTTGTTTCTCAAGGGAGGAGGCACTCAGTCTGCTCTCAGCCGAAATCCTTCATGAGGTAAAGGGGCCTGAACCAGAGTTGCCTGTGCTGCTAGTTAAGTCTAAACCCTAAGAGCACTTTGTTCCCAGAACACAGTGCACTGGGCAACATAGAAACCCTTTTGCTACAGAATATATCAACGTGGTGAGGGGGTTGAAGAGGGAGACCCACAAATATTCTTTTAAATGCTCTGCTGAGCCACCAGAAAGTTAGAAAACTCTCCAGAGGCCAGAATGAAGAGGGAGAACCAGTGTTAAGTGTATGTACAGCACCTGCAGATCCCTGCAGGGGCCTTGCCAGCCTCGCTTTCTAAGGATCTTGTCTTTTAACAGCCGTGGCAGGCTAGATGAGCCCTCGGGGCAGTGCAGGGCAGCGAAATGGGCCTGAGACTGCCACGTAGACAGCGAGGTCAGGTCCCTCAAGTGGTTCCTCCTTAGTGAAAAGACTGTTGACACTGCTGAGGAAAGTCTCTGCCGTGGCTCTGGGGAGAGGCGCAAATGGAGTTCATCTCCTCTGATAAAGCAGTCTAAGCCATGCCCGTCAGGGATCCATGTACAGTGCGTGTTGTCTAGGAGCTTCAGGGCTGTCTTGACATCGTTCTGAGTGCCTGCGGACGCGAACCCAAGGCCTCTCTAGAGGGTGCGGTTGCTTTCAACACAGTGTCAGGAGTCCCACTGAAGAGGAGTATTCAGTTCAGAATCCCAGAACCCTCAAAATGCTCAAAACAAACCAGCATGAGGAGACATCAGTGGACCCAACAAACAGTAAGGCTAAAACAGAGGGCTTCCAGATAATAGAGATAGCAGATAGAGAGCATAAATTAAGGTATTTGAAAACAATTAAGGAACAAAAAGCAATATGAAAGCTGGAAGACGTACAAAACCCTATTTTAAAAAGATTGTAAAAAATTGAACATCCTGAAATGAAATTTAATGATTCAAAGTACAAATTAATAGGTATATAAGAAACTAGGACTTAGATAAAGAGGAATTAACTGAAAGATATATGTAAGGGATTCCCCAAAACACAGCACAGAGAGATAAAGAGGTAGAAAACCTCTTAAGGAGAAGAGACCAGGAAAATAATATTAAAAGGTCCAATATATGCTGAACATGAACTTCAAAAAGATTAATTAGAAACAGTAGAGAATAGGAATATTCAAGAAGATATTAACAGTTTTCTGGAGTGTGCAATAAAGACAAATACATACCTTAAAACATCACAGTATTACTGAAGTCCAGAGAAAAGATCTGAGCAAATAATTATACAGGATACCTTACAGAGGGTTACAGGTAGCCTGGCCGCACATTTCTGGACAGGAGCCATGCAGGCCAAAAGATAATAGAACAGTATCTTCCAAGTACTGAGAATAAAATCCTTGTCCACCTAGAATTTTATTATATCTAGCCATACTATTTTTTCAGAATAAATATAAAATCAAGCCATTTCCAAACAAACTAGTACAAGTAGTTACTAACAGCCACTGAAAGAACAACTGACAAATGTATTTTAGGAGGAAGATAACTGACCCAGAAAATAAGAATGGAAGTAGTGGTGGTGAGGAAAGACTGCTTAACACATGGGTAAAACTAATCAAGCATTGCCTATAACTATCTAAACTAAGTATAGTAACAATGTGGAACTAAATTATCAAATACGTATTAACTTAGGAGTAGATAAAATAGTCTAAGGTCCTTGTCCTATAATCCAGCAATTCTACTCCTACTTACATACCCTGAAGTAACCCTCCGACATGTGTGCAAACGAATTAGTGCAAGAATGTTCCTTGAAACTCTAGAAACAGTGAACAACTAGAAATGATCTCAAATGTCCATCAGAAGAGAACGAATATGGTGCGATAGACACACATAATGGAATATGAACTATTAGCGTTTGAAATATATTGGAGCTAAATTTGTCAACATAGGTAAATTTCAAAAATATAATGTTAGCCACACACAGAAAGGTGTAGGATGATATGTACAGTATAATACCATTTATATAAAATTTTAAAATATACAAATGGGTTGATATAGTTATGAGGAATGGGCACAAGAGGGATCCAGCTTCAAAAATGTTACCTTTTATTTCTTAAAAAAAATCTGAATCAAAATGGTAAAATGTTAGGGCTTAAAAAGTAATTTTTTGGTATACTCTGAAATTCATGTAAAGGAAAGACAAAACTCTCATCATAAATCTTCTGGAGCAGCCAGTGGCTTTTCATCATCCAGGCTCGGTAGCGGCTGGGGCACACAGCCTCTGTGTTTGCATCTAGGTCTGTATCTTTCTGTTTCTCATCTAGGAACCGCCCTCGCCTCCCCACAACTTCTTCAAAATGGGAATGAAGCTAGAAGCTGTGGACAGGAAGAACCCTCATTTCATTTGCCCAGCCACTATTGGGGAGGTGCGGGGCTCAGAGGTGCTTGTCACTTTTGATGGGTGGCGAGGGGCCTTTGACTACTGGTGCCGCTTCGACTCCCGGGACATCTTCCCTGTGGGCTGGTGTTCCCTGACTGGAGACAACCTACAGCCACCTGGCACTAAAGGTAAAGGCTCGTCCCTGAGCTCTTGAAGTCAGGACCCAGGCTGGTGAGGGAGATTGCCTGGGTCTCCCACGTTCCGCGTATCTTCCGGCAGCTTAGTATAACACCAAGGTTGACCCGAGAGCAGTCGGAAACAATAAGAATTCAGTGTCAAAGGAAGCTAGATGTGGAGTTTGGGATGAAGTAAAAGTTCCTTGCTCTAAAGATCCTGGTTTATTCTCAGGCAACTGGCTTCTCCTCCCTGGCACTTTGGTTCCTTGACCTCTTTCAGAGTTTGTGTAGTATTGATTGTCTCAAGGTGCACCTCCGTCTTGGGTCCCAGGGACTTTATATACGAGCTGGAGTAGCATCGTGTCATCAGGATACTTGAGAAGCACTGTAACACAATGGGAAAAGCATGAGCGGTTTGAGTTCCAGCTCTGCTTTTTTTTTTTTGCCAGCCATGTGGCTTTGGGCAGTTAGTTCACCTCACTAAACCTTAAAGTCTCTGTCCGCTAAAGAACGCCTGCTTCATAAAGTTATTGTGAGGAATAAATGAGATGACATGCATAAAATGTTTACATAATATCTGGCAAACAACAAGTGCTAAACAAGGGTTGTTATTATATTACTGCTGCATTATCATAGTTATCACATACTATATCTATTATGATTACTAGATAATGTATATTATTATATGCCACATTACCAGTATTATAATGCTATTACTATAAAAATAACCACTACCAATGGAAGAATATATATAAAATACTGGAATAGTACCACAGAGTAATTGAATAGTAAATTATATTTCTAATGATGATGATGTTGGACATCATCCAGAATAGAATTTGAGATAGCTGCTCTGAATAAAAGAAAAACTAAGAATCTCATCCCTGAAGCCTAAAGTTACTAGTTAATCTGAGGGCATAGAAAGTCCCCCTTCCTATTGTCTGTCAGTTACTTTTCTAAAACTCTGTCGGTTTCATTCATTCAGTTAGCCTGGTATTTATTGAGCACTTAACTGTGAGCCAAGCTGAAGATACAGCAGTTACAAAGATGAAAAACATTTCTGCCCTCCTGGAACTTCTAGTGGGATGTGATTGGTGATAAACATTGAGATCACAAAATAACCAAGGTGATTTCAGATCCACAATTTCTCCTCAGGAATAAAGTATGGTGAAATAGTGGCAGCAAAGGTGTGACTGAAAAGGAGGTGTGAAAAGTTTGGACGTATGTGTGCATCCATGAAGCCATGACCCACAATCAAGATAATGAACATACCCATCATGCTCAAAAGTTTTCTGGTTCCTCTTGGCAGAGGGAAGAGATTATTTTTTTAAATATCTATTCGCTTATTTTTGAGAGAGAGAGAGAGAGAGAGAGCATGTACAAGTGGGGGAGGGGCAGAGAGAGAGAGGGAGACACAGAATATGGAGCAGGCTTCAGGCCATGAGCTGTCAGCACAGAACCCGACACAGGGCTTGAACTCATGTACTGCAAGATCATGACCTGAGCCAAAGTCAGATGCTCAGCCCACTGAACCACCCAGGCGCCCCAGGGGGAGATTCTTTAGATACAGTTTCTTTTCAGGAATATTTGTCTGAAAGGATGACATTTGAATTGAATAATCAGAAAGACAGTTCCAAACAAGGACGGGACATACATATCATGGTGCTGAGACGTGAGTGAGCACCTGTGTTTCAGGGGCAGAGAGAAGATTGCTCCCGCTCTAGTGTGCTGTATGAGGAAGAAAGTGGCAAAACCCTGTAGGACCTGGAAAGCCAGAGTGAGAATTTGGGTTTTATTCTAAACACGTGGGGAATTGTTAGAGGGCACTATGTAGGGGAGTGACAAGATGTGATTTACTTTTAAAAAGTATCCACTTGTATCCAGAATTCAATTCAACAATAAAACAGACAACCCAATTTAAAAAATGGGGAAAGGGTTTGAATAGACATTTCTGCAGAGAAGATAATATAAAAGGCCCATAAGCACCTGAAAAGATACTCCATGTCATTAGCCATTAGGGAAATGCTAATCAAAACCACAAGGAGATTCCAGTTCACACCCATGGGTAATATACAGTCAAAAGGCAATAACTAGTGTTGGTGAGAATGTGGAGGAATTGGATACATGGCTAGTGAGATTGGAAAATGGTGAAGCCACTTTGGAAACAGTTTGGAAGTTACTCAAATATTAAACATGGAGTTACCTGTGACCTAGCAATTCCACTCATGGGTATACACCCAAAAGAATAGAAAACATGTTCATAGAAAAATTTATCATGTATGTTCATGACAGCATTATTCATAGTAGCCAAATAGTAGAAATAGTCCAAGTGTTCATCATGTGATGAACAGATAAATGTGGTATATTCATATAAAATCTTGTTTGGCAATAAAAAGGAAAGGAGTCCTGAAATAGGCTACACCAGAGATATACCTTAAAAGACATTAGACTACGAGGAAAAAGCCAATCACAAAAGCCCACACATGGCATGATTGCATTTGTACGGGATGTCCAGAAAAGGCGAAAACACAGAGACAAAAGTAAATTAGTGGTTGCCAGCGGCGTGGGGGAGAAGGGAAATAGGAAGTGACTTTGATGAATGTGGTATATATTCTCCACAATTAGATAGGGAAGATGTTTGCACATCTGTGTATCTAATAAAAACACTGAATTGTACACTTTAAAGGGGTGAATCTTACAGTGTATGAAGTATGTATCAGTAAAGCTATTATTTAAAAAATCCCTCGGACTGCTTATGGAGACTGGGTTGCACTATGCTAACTGCGGGCAAGGAGGAGGTGAGGTTGCTGGCACTGATTAGGTTGGTGACACTGAGGTGGGGAGAACTTGAGATGGGGGCAGAGCAGCGGTAAGACACACTTCCGCCTCAGGAAAGCGCTTATTCCTCTATACGCTTCAAGAAACCAGTGCCTGAGATTGCTATGAGAAACCCATTGCTGTCTGTCTGCAAGCCCTGTGAGGCAGCATCTTCTCTGGAAGCAGGGAGAAAAGAAGTGACTTGGAGGTAGTAGCAGAATCATTTTTGTTTACTTGAGACAAACAGGAGAAACGTCAGTGCCCCAGGCTGTGTTCAGTGAGTAGGTTGATCTCACTTTCTTGCCTGGAGAGTTTTGTTACTCTTACTGGTAGATCCCTTAGCATTTCTCCAGAGCCAGAAGGCCAAGTCTCTGTGCCCAGGAGTTGTTGGGCAGGCATTCCTTTGTGACTGTGCACCGTGCTGATAAGAGAGATGACTCACTATGTGGTTGGTGCTTCCCAAGGCGTTTGCTGACTGTTTTTAACAGCAGTTGACCAGAAGGACCAGACTCAGAAGGTGGAGAGAGACCTCCTTCCGGTTGGCATTTCCAGACTGGGTCCTTTGGCCATCGTTCAGCAGCCAGAGGTCCTCCAACACCTCCTTTGTCCCCCACCCCCCCGTAGGTTCTGCAGTGTGGCTGCTCAGTAACAGCAGAACTTCAGCCACCTCAGTGTCCTGGCTAGGGCACAAGTGATCCAACGCGGAAAAAATGTGGTTACTCAATTCATTTTGCAAAACAAGATGTTCTCTCTGTGTAAGCCTGTTCTCTTTCTAATCATCTTGTCTCCTCCTCCCTTCCTACCTTCTGGCCATCAGTATACAAATGGTAAAAAAAATTCAAAGTAATATGAGATTGTTTCTTGCTGTCAGTAAGTAGGAGGAAAAAAATACCAATTTTATTCAATGTTCTTTTACATGCATCACTTCACTTTATATTCCTGGTACTTCTGTACTAGGTATAATTATTTCAGATATATCTTATTTATGAGAAGAATAAAGTTCAGAGGATTAAGTGACTTAGTTCTGTTGATATTTGAGTCTAGAGGGAGAAGCCATGGACATCTTCCAGTAGGACCAGCTGGCCTTAGAGCCATGTTGCCTTCGCACACATCTCTGTACTATCCCCATTCTCCTTCAGACTTTCTTCAAAGCTTCATTTGAGACCCTGGATTTTGGCTTCCAGATCCTGATACAAAATAGGAAAGAAGCAGTGTTGTGTAATATTGAAGCTTTGAACTAGGATCTACCCCCAGCTGGGCCACACACGTCCATCTTTGAGCAAGTGATTCCTAATGTGAGAGGTTGAACTAGGTGACCCTCTACGGCCCTCCCACCCCTGTGGTACTGTCCGTACCTGCTCTTGGGGATGGGTAACAAGCGACCTCTGTGACAGTCTCCTGCTTGACTCCAGGTCCAGCCCACCTGCCACCTTGCTCTTCCCTCCACCCACCTGGGCTCTGCCTCTCAAGGACTCCTGCATGTCAGCTGTTTTCTCCTTTGCTAAGAAGTAGTATCCTTTTTAACTCTTGAACTCCTGGGGCCCAGCCAACTCTCATAAGCAGCAAATACAAAGCTTGCAGTTAATCCAGGGTACTTGGTTATAAAAGGCAAGAGGTTTTTTGTTTTGTTCTGTGTTTAAGCTCATCACTTTTTTTTTACGTGTGACTTAACATAAAACTGAAACAGGCAAGTTTTACTTTTTAAATTTAAAAAAAGAGAGTTTAAGTCCATTTGGCATGACTATGAAGCTTAACTACGCCTCTCACCATCCTAACATCCACCTAACCAACCCCGCCACACACACTGATTTCAATCTGGGCAAGCACCTTTTAGATTAGAGCTTAGCTTCCTGTGCAGCTTTACAATAGGAAGACAATGTGAGATGCGAGCTACCTCATATTTACATTTTTATTATAAATTACTGTGTTGCTGTCTGGATTATACTCCAGGTTCTTGTGACTTCATAGAGTGTAAACTGGGTCTAGATGCTCTTGATGTGCTGATACAAATATGGGGTCCAGGAGAGGTTCTGCCCTTGAGCACACCTGTTGGAGTAAAAGGCCAGTCCGGCCTCCTCTACCTTTTCATTCCATGCCTTCTACCTGTGGCATCCCACAAAGAGAACACTTCAGAATCCAACTCCGTGCTATGGTTGAGGGGCAGTAGTATTACTTTGGTCCAGGGAGTAAGAATTTGATGCTTAAAAACAACATTTCAGAATCTCTCTTCCCGTTATTTCTGTGAAACATTTAAAAAGTATTTCCCAGGGTCAGCTGGGTGGCCCAGTCGGTTAAGCGTCCGACTTCGGCTCAGTCATGATCTCACGGTTCATGGGTTCTAACCCCACGTCAGGCTCTGTGCTGACAGCTAGCTCAGAGCCTGGAGCCTGTTTCAGATTCTGTCTCCCTCTCTCTCTGACCCTCCCCTGCTCATGCTGTCTCTCTCTCTCTCAGAAATAAATAAAACATTTAAAAATAAATTTTTTTTTAAGTATTTCCCAGGGGAGCCTGGGTGGCTCAGTCGGTTAAGTGTCTGACTTCGGCCCAGGTCATGATCACACGGTTCGTGGGTGCAAGCCCCACATTGGGCTCTGTGCTGACAGCTAGCTCAGAGCCTGGAGCCTGTCTTCGGATTCTGTATCTCCCTTTCTCTCTCTGACCCTCCCCTGCATGCGCTGTCTCTCTCTGACTCTCAAAAATAAATTTAAAAACATTAAAAAATTTAAAAAGTATTTCCCATACTTTATGGATGGACTCTTCGTCTTATAAAACTACCTAGGAAACTATACTATAGTCCCTTTGGGATTCTGGCTCAGAAAAAGGATTGGTTGAATTGTAATCCTAAACTGTGCAGGGGAAAACCAGGTTAGAGGCAAGAATAACACAAGCCAGGCTAAACTGTGGGTCCCAGCATGTAGGTCAACTGACAGGCTGATTTTCCTTAGCCGTCCATCCATTTGTTCAAGTTCTAAGCACCAAGCCACAGCTGAGTGCGAGGCATTGGCTTAATTGAGGGAGCATCTATCTGCCTTTAGAGTTTACAGTTTGGGGAGCATATAGACAAATAGAGAATTCCAGCTTCGTAGTGATAAAGGACAGAAGGGACCCTACCTAGTTTGGAAGACTGGAAGGTGGAGGTCAGAGGAGGCTTCCAAGGGAAGTGACATCAGACTGAAACTGGAAGAATGAGGAGGTAGCAGAAAAATTCTAGCCAGCAGTGGGAATGGTGAAGTAGAGGCCCAAGATTAAAAAAAAAACAAACAAAAAAAACCCCAAATATAAATGTTGAGGAACTTAAAGATGTTTAGACAACTAGACTGCAGCGTGTAAAGAGGAATGGAAAGAGGGAAGGCTGGAGAAGAAGCACGGGAAAGACTGTTTTTAAAGATCAGGGTCTTTGCCCTAAAAGCAGTGAGAGCCATTGAATGGGCTTTGTAGAGTCGCAGGTCAGATTTGTGTTTTAGAAGACCATTCTGGTAGCGGTGAAAGGATGGGTGGCTTCTGGAAGCTGGAGGCAGACATGACTTTTAACAAGCTGTCATAATATGCCAGCTAAAGAATTGAGGCAGCGACATTGTGGTGAAAAGGATAAAAAGATCAGGGGGCATATTCTTTCAATAAAGAACCCAAAATAGGAGTTCTTAGAGTTGAACACCTGTCACAACTATTTTATTTATTTAACAAATACTTACTCCTACAACATGGAAAATATTGCTAGTTTTTAGTATAAGCAGTAATGAGAGCGCCAAAATTCTCCTTTTTGTTTTGTCTAGAACTTAGGATTTGTTACTGCCTAGACTCCTTGTTAAATGGAACTAAGATATTAATTTCATCTTTATAGCCCCAGCACTTGGCACATGGTGGTTATTCAGTAACAGTTTGCTGAGTGAACCAGATCATGCTGAGTTTTCTGATTCCATTTCTATTCATCAGCATCTCAAGCCACTATTCCCTTAATTACCAAAATGAAAGTGCTACTCCCATTTTCACAACAGAGTAAAATCTACTTAAACTAATGTTCTGCTTTTTAAATTTTGGAAACCTTATGTCCAAAAAAGGCAGAATGGCAAAGGGCACTCATCTCCAGAAACATTTGTATAGCTATACACCTGCCCTTCCACCCAACTTCCTTTGCTCCTAAGCCATAGCAAGCAGGAGAGTGTTCTCTCCACGGGAAACTTCTGGCAACCAATATGCCCTGCTTGTCTCTGAGAAGGTGCATTCACTAACCATGTGGGCACATTGATCAATAAGCGAAAACAAATTTTTTGGTGCCCTTAATGAGGACAGCTACTTAGTTGTTTGGCTGTCTTCCTTTTTACCTTCTCAGATATACTAGTTCCAGGCCTCGCCTTTATTTAATATACCATTTCCTCCCTCCTCAACGCATGCATGCACACACCCACAAAATCTCTGTCATCATCCCAGATTTGGCCTCGTACTCTACTTACATCTAGAAACTAGCCTTTATTCATCCATGTGGCCAACAGTTGTAAAGCAGCCCCCCCTTTTAGTAGTGCTAGGCTCAGTGGAGGCTAGAGACAGGTTCCTGCTTTCCAGGGTGAATGAGTAATTAAAAGGCAAAAATGAGCATGTAAATGCAAAGCACCAAATAGCACGTGGTAGATGCTGACTCTAGGTTCTCTCTGAACAATCTAGATGCCTGGACATCTCAAGAAAACTGTGCAAGAAGTGTTCAAAGGCTCTATTTTGGTCAGAAAAAAATTTGTGTATTTGTGAGATGAGGCTTGTGCAGTGAATTAGTACTCCCATAACTGGCTTTCTCTTGATTGTATGCTTACGGTACACAAATAGAAATGGGAAAATGGGACAGTGACATGAGACATTAGATTATGAAGTGGAGATCTAGGTTCTCCCACTGATTCTAATTATATCTGCTGAAAGGACTGAGAAGCCCCTCCCCATACCTCTCTTCCAGCTCATTCCCTTGCCTTCACCAGCCATAGATCCCTGAGAGTGGTAGCAGTTTTTTGGCACATGTAATGAAACAACTGGCATCTCTCAGACTCCTGGAAATAGTGAGATGTGATTAAGCAGTTCGTAGGTTTGACCACACCTGCTGTTTTCCTTAGCATTCTTAGACCCATGTAGTTTTCGTAGGCAGACTTTTATTGCAGCACCTACTATGTGCCAGCATCAATACATATCAACTTGCAAAATCCCCTAGTTTAAGCAAGTGTATGTGGTTTTTAAGAAAGCCAGACTGGAAATCAGTAATATAAACTCTATGTGGTTACATTTTCTCCCTTAATTATATGGGTGAGTTTTTGAGGAAATATTACAGCTATAATCTCAATAATAACTTCCTAAGTAGAAAAACATAAACATCCATGTATATGAAAGAAGACAAGGAAAGCTTGGCAAACTCTTCAACAGAGCAAAGAAAAAACAAGATAATTAGGGTGATATAGCAAGAAGGCACGAGTTTGCAAGCTTTTGGGATTCATTGTCTGGCGCTAAGGAAAGCTGGAATGGGCTCATGTGACTGGGTGGCTGACCAGCGTGTGCTTCACCACAGTGTGCTTTCCCACTGCCTCTCGGAGGGCCCTGGGTTTCACCAGTCACATTCACAGATCATCTTCTGAGAACACATAGCCCTATACTTGCAGAAATTCCTCCCAAGTCCTCCTACATATTACCCTCGACAGCTAAGGCCAGTCACTCCTTTGTCAGTAGTAGAAGGTTCTTAAAGTGGGCTTGTGGTCCCATCATGCATGATTTTATTCTTCTCTCTTTCCCCCGACTCTCTATCAGTCTAAAAACTCCCCAGGAAAACGTGAAATGTCTTTATAGTTGTAGCGGTCTCCTCCCCATGCTGTAGGAGAGAAGGAGCTAGATCTGGAGAACTGAAAGTGTTAACTGAGCCAGATCAGAACAAGAGGCAAGCCATGCTGCATTAAGTGGACTTGAATTTAGAGGAGTGGAGTTTCAGCCTTGGCGTCAGCCCAGCTGGCAGTAAATAGCTGAACCCAGCCAAGTTGAGGAAAGCTAATAAAGAACACATCCTCTAAGTGACGATGCCAAGCCAATGATACACTGCTGTGAGTGAAAACAAGATCCTCGTCCAGGAAACTGATAAACCAAATGGGTTTCCCCCTGTTCCTTTTTTTCCCCATTGTTCATGTTCTATGTCATGTAGACACACATACACACACACACACACACATACACACACACACACAAGCTAGGCTTACTTTTATAAATCGGTTTCCAATTCCATGTACTATGTTGTTGCCAGAGGAAGGAGAGCTCTGATATTGAATTTTTTTTTTTTTTTTTTTTTTGGCAAATAAGATTCCTAAGGATTATTGGAGAAACCTAGAAGTCCACAATACCCTGATGCCTTTCATTATTATAAGTAGGCATATTTAGTTCATTATCTTCCTTTATTTGAGGATACGCTCTTGTTTATTGGTTTCAAGGTAGAAGAGTGTAAAGAGCATGCACTTTGGAGACCAAAAGATCTAGGTTCAAATTGTAACTTTAGTTCTGTGTGCCTTGGCAACCTCTGTGTGTTTGGTTTCTCCACCTTTAACATATCCAGGTATAATGGTTGTCTCAGGAAAAGGCACTTGTGGGATTGTTTGAATTGCAAGCTAAAGTAGCCACTTTTTCATGGAACATCATGTATAATTAAAAGAAAAACTGACTTGGCTATCTGGCAGACTCTCTCCAAAATTAAGTGAGCTGGTCACTTCAAGGAAGACAACCTATAAGTATTTGCTGTAAATGATCAACTTAAACTTTCAAGTGAAAATCAGAATTTTGGGAAACTTGTATCCAACCTGAGCTTTTCTTCCCAACATGTGAAGGCTTCAGAGTCATGTTCTCTTCTATATAGAAGTTGCTTTGGTTAAGTTTCACTTATTTGCCTTAACATTAAATATAAGATGTCAGGAAGGTAAAAAGTCATAGAAGTCTGGAATCTCAGGGTTAGAGGGATCTTGAGAAGTTATCAAATTCAACCCTCCACCTAATCGAGGCCTCTCCCTGAGAGCATCCCCATAACTACACAGCTGGCCCTTACTTAAATTCTTCTGGAGACAGGGAGATTATAACCTCCCAGAGCTGAACATTTCCATGTGTGATGGCACTAATGATGAAAATTGTTCTTACTAAATTCTGAGCTGAAATCTGCTTTCCCCCAGTATCTATCTCTTGGCTCCAACTTTGTTTCTAGTTTCACCCGGAACCTTTCTCAGATACCTTTTGATACGCTTGTTCCTCCAGGCCTTTTTCCTTCAGTTATATCTGAAATTGGATAGTCTCCAAGTCCCTCATCATCCTGGATCTCTTCTTGACCCATTTCACAGCTTACCGTGTTAAGCCCAGAGCAAACTCCGCACATCAGGGACGGTCGAACTAGTGCAGAGAGGATTGACACTCTTATTTCCCTTAAGAGGGCGCTGTACTGCCTAGCATGTTGAAGATGAGGGATTGCATTTTCTGTTTTTATATACTTAAAATGGTTATAGTAGTTTCTTAACGTTACCCCTTACCTAGTTTCAGCACAAGTTGAACCAAACTTCAGGACATAATGGCCATGTTAGAAAAGAGGATTTTTCTGGTACTTCTTTTTCTTCTTTGCTACTATAGGGTAGGGACGGTAATGATGAGATTTGGAAAGTGCTTTTATAGTTCTTTCTTATCACACTGTCCAGGTTGTGACACACGCAAGTATTTTCCTTGGGAAAAGTTTTCATCAGGTAAGAGGATTCCTTCTCTTTCCCAAAGATAGCTTTTCTTCATTCACACCAATAGGGATCATATAGTATCAGCTGTATAGAAACACGGAAGCCTGCCTTAATGCTAAATTCTCCCACATACCCATGGTCAGCAGTCAGAGTATACTTTAAAGGCAATCTCATTTGTAACTTGCCATGGCCAAGAATGTAGATCATAAAAATGCTTAACCTTCTGTGTATCTGCTCTTTTGGTATTACATTAAACTAACCACCTTTTATAATATAGAAGGATGTTCAATGGGCACCATTTTAATAAGACAGGAGGGGGGCGCCTGGGTGGCTTAGTCGGTTAAGCATCCGACTTTCGCTTAGGTCATGATCTCGCAGTTCGTGGGTTCGAGCCCCGCGTCGGGCTCTGTGCTGACTGCCAGCTCGGAGCCTGGAGCCTGTTTCAGAGTCTGTGACTCCCTTTCTCTCTGACCCTCCCCTGCTCATGCGGTCTCTCTCTCTCTCCTAGAAATAAATAAAAATTTAAAAAAAATAAAATAAGACAGGAGGTTAACCTTTACAATGCCATATACAAGGTTCCAAACCGACTGTGGGGTTTATAGTACAGTAGTTCTCCCCTACACACACACACACTTATCAATGAGAAATACAGTTCAAGATCCCCATGGATGCATGGAAACCGCAGGTGATACTGAATCCTATCAGTATATATATTATGCTTTTTCCTGTACACATATATCTGTGGTATAGTTAGACATAGTAAGAAATTAACAATCACTACTTATAAATTAGAACAGTTTTAACACTAAACTGTAATAAAGGTTATGTGAATGTGGTGTCTCTAAGTATCTTATTGTCCTGTACCCACACTTCTTGTGATGATGCGAGATGATAAAATACGTACATAATGAGGTGAAATGAAGTGAATAAGGGGGACATCGTGATGGTGTCAGGGACTGTTGACTTTGATAGTACATCAGAAGAAGGAGCATTTGCCTCCAGCCCGCATGAGTAGTTGAAACCATGGACAGCAGAACCATGGATATGGGGGAGCTACCATATTTCACCTTGTTTTACATGGGAAGAAACTGACATTTAGAAAGTTTACCAACAGGAGTAAGAAGTAAAATTTGTTAAGTCCCTAGATGATACCAGTCACAGTGCTTATCATATCCATATCCTCAAGCATTATCTCAGCTAAACCTGATAATAACCATAGCTCAAAGGGGTTAAATGATTTGCAAGTACCTGAACCTAGCTCCATGGGTTTCTAACTTCGAAATCCATGTTCTTCCTACTAAACCACACTTCATTTCTCTACACCTCAAGTGAGGTTTAAAAAATTTTTTTAACATTTTATTTATTTCTGAGAGAGAGACAGCATGAGCAGGGGAGCGTCAGAGAGAGAAGGAGACACAGAATCTGAAACAGGCTCCAGACTCTGAGCTAGCTGTCGCACAGAGCCTGACACGGGGCTCAAACCCACAAACCGTGATCATGACCTGAGCCAAAGTTGGATGCTTAACCAACTGAGCCACCCAGATGCCTCTCAAATGAGGTTTAGAGATACCCATTAAGTGAATGAGTCTGAGATCATTGTGAATAAGATTGAGTTAATGAATGTTAAAGTAATTGGAGAATTGTGAAGTGTGTTTCTCACATGAGAGGTTTCCACCAGTGATTTTGGAAATTCCTGGTGACATCTACCAGTAACTCCAGGGCCCTTTTCCACCCCAGTGGCTGAGGTGGGAATGAGTTTGCAGGGTGTGTTGGGGGTAGAATGAGAAGGATCGAGAGTGAAAGATAGACCCTTCAAAGCACCAATAGCTAGTTACTGTACATCTGGACAAAAGAAGTCCATTTTCCAGGCTAGTCACAACCGGCTATTCAGCCATAGAAAATGAAATACAGTAGCTCTCACAGGGGAAGTCATTCATAATTGAGTAGAGCCACCTGTATATATTATATAATTGTGCAGTCAACTATGCCAATTGAGATATTCCTAGGAAATATTCATGGAAGTAGAAGGGAAAGAGAAAGCCATCTAGGGACACTGGACACTGGGTAGGATCCCCCAAGGATATTTTGAGTACATGCAAGTTGCCTGTTTTCTTCTTTCTACTCTTGGTATAGCTCTCCGTAGCCTGTCTTGCTGCTATAGGGGCTTATAGTGCCTGTTTAGTTACCTGTACTTTTTTTTTTTTAATGTTTACTTATTTTTGAGAGGGACAGAGCACGAGCAGGAGAGGGACAGAAAGAGAGGGAAACTTAGAATCCAAAGCAAGTTCCAGGCTCTGAGCTGTCAACACAGAGCCTGAGGCAGGGCTCAAACCCATGAATCTAGAGATCATGACCTGAGCTGAAGTCAGACGCTTAACCAACTGAACCACGCAGGCACCCCACTTGTACTTTTTTTTTTTTTAATATTTATTTATTTTGAGAGAGCGCACATGGGGGGGGAGGGGGAGGCAAGAGAAGGAATTCCAAGCAAGTTGTATGTACGCTGTCAGTGAAGAGCCCAACTCAGGGCTCAATCTCACAAATCATGAGATCATGACCTGAGCTGAAATCAAGAGTCAGACATTTAACCTACTGAGCTACCCAGGCCCCCCTAGTCACTTGTACTTTTTAGTGATGTGTATCACCACACTTTTTTCTTCTTTTGGCTTTCACTTGTTTGTGTATGTTTTCGTTTTCAGAATTATGTTAATATATCTCAAATAAAATAATATTCCCATCTTGATTAACTGGGCAGGAGCTAACCCCAACCCCCCATTGAAATTTTTAAACAGTGTTAATTTTATTTTCCACATTAACATGGAGAAGTAATTGGATTTTCTTTATCTTATCTTTCCCGGTAATGTCTGTTGACCTATACCTGGCCTTTTAGTGTAATACATGATGCTAAAAATGGAAAATCCAGTAATTTATTCAGAAATGTTTATTTGAGTTCCTACTGTGTATTGGCAAGTATGTTAGGTATAGCAAGGAATGTAATTTCATTAGGGGAGATGAGATATGGATAAACAGAATGTAAAGTAGAAACAGTTGTTGCTGATTTGACTTTCTTTTGCATTCAGTTTATATTTAAGTATTTTTTAGAACCATAGAATTCTCATAGAACTTTCAAAATAGAAGGACCTTTTTTAGAGATTTACTAGCTCTGTGACTTAGGACAGTTTATTTAATCTCTCTTAGCCTTAGTTTCTTCATCTATAAAGTGGAGGCAATAATTTTCCTACTCAAGCCTTGTTGTGAGGAGTTAAATGAGTTCATATATTAGAGCAATAGCAGCACATACTAAGCTCTCCAAAAACCTGAGTTGTTAGTCATCCTAGTCTGATGCTGTTATTTTAGTAAACAGGGAGATTGATGTGTAGTGAGAGTAAGTCACTTGACCAAGTTTTATTTAGGTTAGCTATCAGATGATACATGTTTTTCATATGGTGATAAAGAAGGAGAGTCTTTCATGGGTCGTATTAAGACAGTTTAAATGTATGTGTGTTACATAAATACCTGTAAGTTACATGTTACATAAGTGCTTGTAAAATAGTTGTCAAAAATAGAGTGAAATATTCAAGAATTACCCAGAAACAAATGAAGTTTCAAAATAATACCATTCAGATCAAATCAGTTAAAAGAGGGAAGCTGGGGAGGGCTTCTTGAGATTCGTGTTGTTTGCCTAAGTACGCTTAAGAGTTGATAGTCACCTGAAGAAGCCCATGGAAGGGGCATTCAAGGGGAGCTCACGTGTCCAAGGCACAAGCTGGGGAGAGTCGATCCTGAAAGCTGACGCACAGGGCATGTGTCAGAAAACTAAAATCAGGCAAGGTAAGGTAATAAGCAGGGCTTGTTCAAAGAGACCTAACCAAGCAATTAAGAAGAGACCGTTCGAATATTTTAACCAGACGAGTGACACAATCGTGTGTATGTTGTAGACAGATCTGTGTGGCCTGTCAGGTAAGGGAGAGAGTTAATGGGAGGGGGTGGGTAACTTAGAGGCTGGGAAACCGGCTAGTCGGCCATTTTGGTGATTAAGGCAAGAGATGAAGAGAATCTGAAATAAGGTGGTGGCAGGCGGGATTGGAGCAAAAGAAATGCGTTTGAAACATTCCAGAACAATTTCTCTGGGAAAAGCCATGCTCTTTTTAAGCCACACTCCTTTACTCTTTCATTGCTAAAGAATCTTAGAACCGGAAGCAGTCTAAGATAAGATGCTGGAGAAATCATGGACTTGATGTCAAACTAAGGAAATAGAATAAATGCTAAGTTAGAGACAGACATGTTATCAGCAGAATAGCAGATCTACATGTAGGCAGATACAGAAACTAGAAAACTAAATCTGAAATCAGTCAACAGTTGCAATCAGGAAGACCAGTTGTTCAGATGAATTTGCGATGAAAGATACAGTTCCTTCTAACCTTAAAGGCACAGCTCCCTGAGCCATCTCCTGACAGACCTACTTGATTTCTAAACATACCTTTTATTTCAGACACTAAAGCAACTACTATATGTTCATTGTGTTAGGTAAAGTATACTTGCCCTTTTGTATCCTTAGACATAACTGCATATCGCCAGAGTCAGGGCAGAAACTGAAAGTTCCCATAGTGATTAAAAGCTAGAGCGTGAAGAAATGGCATTTCCTTGGACTAGGCTAAAAGGCCAGAAATCACTGCTAATGTGTGCGTCTCCAAAAGCAGCTGGTCCCAGATACGGCCCAAATTACTCTCTACAAAGTAGAAAGCATTAGGATGGTTTCATGCTAATTATCAGCATGAGAGGAATGAGCACAAACAGCAGGGGAGAGAGGGAGACAGGACAGTGGCCTGACTTGCCCTGTCTTTGGACTTGGGTGGGCCCACTTTAGTCCTAGGTCAGGACTCCCATTGGCTGTATCTTCTGCTATCACAGTGATGCAAGGTCCCAGAACCATCGGGATTGCAAGTACTGTTCTGCCAGAGGGGCCTATTGGCTGCTGTCCCCTTTTCCTTTCTGTTTTCAACCCTCTCCAACCTGCTCTGCCCCTCTGCCTCCCATGGAGCAGCACAGTAACAAACAGTTCACTAGAGTCAAAGGGAAAGGGGCTCATGTTTATCGAACACCATGCAGCCAGTGCTGTGGTGGTTCCATCCTATGTTATTCCATGTTACCTTGACAGTGGCCCCTTAGGTGAGTACCACTATATATTTTACAGATGAAGAAAGCACAGTGTAAGGAAGTGGAGTAACTTCATCAAAATCACATATCACATTCAAATGTCCATGGGTCCAGCTCCAGCTTTGCCGTTAACTTCCTGGGAGATTTTAAGCACGTATTCTTTTCCCTATAATCTTTAGTTTCTCCATCTTTTAAAAAAAAAAAAAAAAAAAGGAGTCGTAATACTCTAAGATTCTATTTTGGGAAAATCATCCAGTTCGTAATTGGAATAAGGCATAAAAGGTTAGTGTCTATTTGTCCCTATAATTGTCTTTGTTATTGGACCTGATCTGTTCATCTGATGAGCTTCCCATCTTCCTCATCTCCTTTGCCATTATTTTTTTTTTTCCTAGGGAGAGAGAGAGACAGCGTGAGCAGGGGAGGGTCAGATAGAGAGGGAGACACAGACTCTGAAATAGGCTCCAGGCTCTGAGCTGGCAGTCAGCACAGAGCCCGACGCAGGGCCCGAACCCACGAACCGCGAGATCATGACCTGAGCGAAAGTCAGATGCTTAACCGACTAAGCCACCCAGGCGCCCCTCCTTTGCCATTATTAACTTGTATATTTTATTCTGATTTTTATTCTTTACAAATAATTCTTTGAAATATAATTTAATCACACTGTTTATGAAATTTTACAGTTTTTCACTTAACGTATCATCTGCCTGGTTCTGTGTTATTAGAGTCTTTATAGCTGTCATTTTTAATGATTACATAACTTGAATGGATGTGTAACTCTGCTTAAATATTCCCCTAGTTTGATGGTCCAAATTTTCTTTTATAACAATGCTGTGATAAACCTATTAAAGCATTTTTTTCAGTGCTGAGGAACATATCCTTAACTTAGCCTCCCAGAAATGCAAGATTAAGTCAAAGAAGGAGAATGTGTTTAAGGATCTTGACTGCACAGAGCCAAGCATGCTCATTTTAAAAATAAGCCTTTGCTTGTTAAACTAAGAAGCTTCTACTTAAAACCAACCAGAAAACAGCATCAGAATGGCAATTTTTTTTCTGCTTCCCACATGTTTTGAGGTAGGAAACAGAGCCAGCGAATTGAGGTCAGGATTGTTATATACCAATTACAATCTTATTCTTATTGTACAAACAATAGAAATTGTTGCAAACCAGAAAGAAGCAGCTAAAATTTTTTGTCAGTTTTCTGCCATTCCACATATATGCATACTGGCTACACGCAGAGTTGACTCTGGAACTGCAGATAATCTCTAGGGAAGAGAATACACATAGTATGTCCAGGACAAGTGCCAGAGGCTTTGGGGATTACATGGAGTGTAGATTAGCCTCTGTGCTTGGAGGTAGGGAAGTAAGACATGAACCGCTGAGAAAGCAGTCTAAGCAAGCTAGAACCCTAGGATCAAATGCTGGATTGTGAGTTACAGTCATTCACTCAACTGAGATTTACTGAGCAATTGAGCATCTACCATGTATCAAGGATGATTCTAAGAGGTGGCAATAACAGCATTACCCTTAGGAATTTCTGTGCTAGTTAGGGGAGATGGAAAGTAAATAGCGAGTTATAATTTCTTGTTAGAAAGATTGAGTAGAACAAAAGGAAGGAGGGGGATGGAGTGTGCCAGGGGTGGGAGGAGGCAGAGGATTGTGGAGGTATTATTTTATATAGGGTGATCGGGGAAAATCTCACTGAAAGGTACCATATGGATAGCTGAACAAAAAAGAAAAAATTCTTTCCTGGCAAAGAGAGCTGTAAGCTTAAGTGCAGAAGAGCAGTAAAGTGTTTAGTGCAGTTCTCAAAACTGTGATCCTTGAATCCTTGGCATCCCCAAGATGCTTTCACAGGATCTGAGCTCCAAAGTTGTTTTAGAATAATACTGACTCGATTGACCTAAATTGATATTTGCATTGATGGTGTAAAACCGCTGGTACTTTGGCACAAGTTAAGGCCATGGCACCAAACTGTAGTGATAGTGACATCTTTCACTGCCACCCTTTGGGATGGGGTGGGGCAACAGGCTCACTTACAAGTGTTCTTGATGAAACAGTAAAATGTATTTTATCAAATTCCAGTCTGTGAGTACCTATCTTTCTAATAGTCTGTGTGAGGAAATGGGAAGTATGAATAAAGCAGTTCTATTGCACACCAAAGTATGTGGTCACCCCTAGAAAAAGCCCTTGTAAGATCGAGCTGTCAGCTGAACTATCTCTTTTTTTATGGATCACCATTTTTACTTGGAAGAATGACCAACAGTCAAACTATGGTTGTTCAACTTTGGTATTGGGCCGACATTTTCTCAAACATGAACTGAGTGAGCCTGTCACTTCAAGGAAAACCACTAATAGCATTTGTTGACAGTGATTAAATTCAAGCCTTCAAATGTAAGTTCAAAGTTTGGAAAACTTGTGTCTGTCATCAAAATCTTGACAGCTTTCCAGTACTTAATACCGATTTTTCTGATAGGATTATGATGATGTCAAGTATTGTGAATTTTTGATATTGCATAATACATGTGCCAACATTGGAAAATCTGCATAACTCACTGAAACAGTATTTTCCAGATGTACATGATGTTACAAAATCATGCGTCCGTACTTTGGATGGAAGAGCCATTCAAAGCATAAGATTGACCAATGGATTTTAACATTAACAGAATATGAAAAGTTCATTGGTAAGGTTTCAGATTCCATGTTTCAGTTGACACTTAAGAAACTACCCCTTGTTGAGTTTGGGTATAATATTAAGGAGAACATATCCACAATTACTTGAAAAGTCTTTTTAAATACACCTCCCTTTTTTTTTTTTTAAATGTTTATTTTTTAAGAGTGAGAGAGACAGAGAGCATGAGCAGGGGAAGGACAGAGAGAGAAGGAGACACAGAATCCGAAGCAGGCTCCAGGCTCAGAGGTGTCCCTGACATGGGGCTCAAACTCACAAACTGTGAGATCATGACCTGAACTGAAGTTGAATGCGTAACAGACTGAGCCACCCAGGCGCCCCTACACCTCCCGTTTCTACCTACATATCTCCATGATTCTATATTTTCTTCATATACTTCATATAGGTTAATCAAAATGATATACAGGAGAAGCAGAGAATTAATGCAAAAGCAAATTAAATTGCAGAAGCAGAGAATCCAACTGTCTTCTATATTCAGACATTAAAGAGATTTGCAAAAATGTAAAACATTGTCATTCTCACTAAATTGTCTTCTTTTGGAAGATACAGTAATTTTCATAAAAACATATTGTATAAACATGTGTTTTATTAAACTTAAAATTAATATGTTTGGGGTGCCCGGGTGGCTCAGTTGGTTAAGCATCCGATTTCAGCTCAGGTCATGATCTCATGGTTCTTCTCTCCCTGCCCTTCCTCTGGCTCATGCTCTGTCTCTCTCTCGCTCTCAAAAATAAATAAACATTAAAAAAATTAATAAGTTCACAATTTCTCAGTTTTAATTTCTAATATGATATAACCCACATAACAAAAGCTCCTTGCGATCTCCCAAAATTTTAAGAATGTAAAGCAGTCCTGAGACCAGACAGTTTGAAAATCCCTAGGTTAGTGTATATAGCAGGAAGGACAGTATTATTAGAGTAATTGAGGGAGGGTGGTAGGAAATTAGGTCAGAGAAGTAATAAATCAGATCTTATGGAGTTCACTAGGTCTGCAAAAGGACTTGGCTTTAACTCTGGGTAAGACAGGAAGCTGTTGGAGGTTTTGAGGACAGGAATGCTGGTACCTATGACATGTTTCATTTAAAAGACTCACTCTGGGGGTGCCTGGGTGGCTCAGTCAGTTAAGTGTCTGACTTGGGCTCAGGTCATGATCTCACAGTTTACAGGTTCAAGTCCTGCATCGGGCTCTGTGCTGACAGCTCAGAGCCTGGAGCCTACTTTGGATTCTGTGTCTCCCTCTCTCTCTGTCCCTCCCCTACTCTTGCTGTCTCTCTCTCTCAAAAGTAAATTAAAACTATTTTTAAAAATAAAAAATAAAAGACTCACTCTGGTAGCTATGTTGAAATTAGACAAGAGGGGCAAGGACAAACCATTTAGGAGGCTATTGCATTGACCCAGCTTAGAGTTGATGGTGACTTAGACCCAGGAAGTAGGAGAGGGAATGGTGAGCAGCGACCTGAATTTGGACGTATTTTGAAATTATGGCTGATGGCATTTACTGCTCATGGGACATGGAATATGTATGAGAAGAAGAGAGGAGTCAAGGATGACTGCATCCTTGAGCCATTTGAAAGGATGGAATGAGGTGGAAAAGACTTGAAAGGAGCAAGTTTGAAGGCAAGAGATGGGAGAATCAAGAGCTTAGATGTAGACATGTGCTCGGAATGACTAATGGACTTCCAGATGACTGTGTTGTTTAGGTCTTCCTTATCTTTACTTATATTTTGCCCTCTTGTCTTATTCTGAGAATAGTATCAAAGTATCATTAGCGTTACTCTGTTTCTCCTTGCGTTTCCTATAGTTTCTACTCTGGATAAGTAATCACTATTTTGGCGGGGGTATAGAGATTTATAACTCATTATGACAAGTTTATTATGGTTATCTAGAATAGCACCCTTATTCTGAAGAAGTGCATGTTGAAGAAATGGCAGACCATAAAACATGGAGCACAGAGAAATTTGCCAAAGTGATATAACACTTTAGTTTCAGAAACAGAACCATATTTGCTATGTCCTGGGCCACTGTTCTTTTTACCGTGCCACTGTTCATTGGAACGTGAACACTGGAGATTTATTTTATTCCTTCCTTTCCTGATTTCTTGTCATCTTCTGGTTTGGGATCTTCTAGAATACTGGCTTCACATAATAGTTTTCCTAAGACCCCCCCCCCCCCACCCACCCAGGTCACTTATTGGTCTTTTCCTCCAATATATTTGGCTTTATTTAAATTTGTTGGTTATATAATAGCAAAGAGACCCATCATGTGTTTCCATGGAAACAGCTATAAGCTTTCATTCCTTGTGTCTTATTCCTTAGGAAAGTGTTAGTGATTAGTTCCGCTGTTTCTATTTTTTTTCTGTTTTATGTATTCCTGAGAGAAAAAGAGAGAGAGAGAGACGGAAACACAGAATCCAAAACAGGCTCCAGGCTCTGAGCAAGCATTCAGCACAGAGCCCGACACGGGGCTCGAACCCACAAACCGTGAGATCATGACCTGAGCCGAAGTCAGACCCCTAACCAACTGAGCCACCCAGGCGCCCCTAGTTCTGCTGTTTCTAGACCAGTTTTAGACTGACTTGACACACGGACTTTACACTTGGTACTATTGCTGAGAGGCTGGGCAAGCTCCACTTTAATGAATACACCCTCTCTTCTTCCCCCCACCACCAATTTGATACATTTTAATGAACTACTAATATGTCCTCAGCATGATTCAAGATGCTGGGACACATGTCATGTAACTTTGGCCATAGGGTCCTGTTGGGATATCAACATAGACAAGAGAGTGATATGGCTGAAAACAGGATACAAGCCAAAATCAGATCATAGGGACTCTAGGCCGGTCACCAAAGTTAAATCTTATAACTAGTTGGAGAGATAAGACTTACAACAATGAGGGGCACTGGGGTGGCTCAGTCGGTTAAGCGTCCGACTTTGGCTCAGGTCATGATCTCACGGTTCGTGGGTTCGAGCCCCATGTCAGGCTCTGTGCTGACAGCTAGCTCAGAGCCTGGAGCCTGTTTCAGATTCTGTATCTCCCTCTCTCTTTGACCCTCCCCTGCTCATGCTGTCTCCGTGTCTGTCTGTCTGTCTCTCTCTCTCTCTCAGAAATAAAACCTAAAAAAAAAGTCTTACAACAATGAAAGTAATTAGAGAATGAACAGCTCCCCTCCTATTCCCCCAAGATGTGAAGTTATGTTAAAATAGTATTTAGCCAAAATACGATTAGATTAATAAGGCCATCATGCAAATTAAAGCTTGGAACAATTAAGAGTTTGATAAGAAACAGAGCTGGGAGGTTTAAAAAAAATAAGCAGTAGAGTAGATTTTGAGCAAATATACCAAAGGAAGAAATGCATGTTTGTGTGTGTATGTATGCACACACATGAGAGGGGAAAGAGATAAGGAATCAGGAGACCTGGATTATCTATCCACTTCTGCTATTACTTCCCTCCTCCTAGAGGTAGTGCCTCGTACTAGCAGTGAAAACAAAAAACGAAACACCAGCTTTATTTCACCGAGTCCAGGACCTCAAGAGAAAACTAATAAGAACATGTATATGTTGGTTGGTTTCCTCTGCAGGTTGAGAACTGAAGAAAATAAACATTGGCTGTCGACCTCATATGTCTTGGGCACCTTACTACAGCTTCTCATATAATTTTCCGATGGTGCTTATGAGTGAGATTATCCCCATTTTACAAAGGAGATAGTAAGCTCAGCAATGTTAAATGACTTGTACAAAATTAAACCGCTTGAAGATGGCAGACTCAAGGTGGAAACCAGATCATTCTGATTCCAAAGCCTATAAACTTTTCAACACGTCTCACTTTGGAATCATGCCAGTCTTACTAGTAGGCTCTATCCACGTACTGTTTGCCAGTATTTTTGCACCGTAGAGAGTACCTGCTAACAAGTAAAAGAATAGGCTGTGTAGGGGTATCTGCTCTTTGATAGGTACTGTTTAAGGGAATTTACATGATCCCTGATTCTTACAGTGCTGTTAGATAGACATTATAATCCCACTTTTTTAAAAAAAAAATGCCCAGAGCTTGCGACTTGTCCAGTGTCTCATGCCTACTTATGTAGTGGATTTAAATCCAAGTCTTTATGACTCCAAAGCACACTCATTTTAGCTGGCAACCCAGGTTTCACTGGAATGATTCACTATGAAGAAAGCCCTAAAGAGATGTTGGGGATACTGCCACATCCATGTTCCAAAGAGGTCTTTGGAAGCTAAATGAATTATATTTAAGGGGACAAAAGAACATTCAAAGAGAAGGGTTCAGTATCACCATTGATTGCCCAGCGACAGGCTGGTACAGGGCAGTGTAGGGAGGCCAAGGCACAGTTCATGGTGCCTGCTAGTTACCACAGTAGCTGAAGAGCCCCTGCCCTTATCAAGGGCCAGCCCTCCACTTGTTCTCTGTTACATTCTGTCTTGCCTACGTCATGGCTTTCCTCCTTCAACCTCTCCCTCCTCCTCATTCTCATCAGCATATAGACATGTTCTGATGACCCCCGTCTTTCAGAAGTCTCCCTCAACTGTGTTTGCCCTGCATCTCTGAAGTTTCACAGCGTGTTAATTTCCTCTGGCTGCTGTAGCAAATGACCACAAACTTGGTGGCTTAAAATAACACACATTTATTACGTCATAGTTCTGTAGGTCAGAAGTGTACGTAAGATCATTGGTTCTCTGCTCCAGTCACATATGGCTAGAGTCAGGATGTTAGCCAGCCTGAATTCTTATTAACCGGGGGGCTCTGAGGAAGAATCTGCTTTCAGGGTCATTAGGGTTGTTGGGAGGATTCAGTTCCATGCAGTTGTAGGGCTTGGCTCTCCATTTCCTTGCTTGCTGATGTCTGGTGGGGAGAGCAGACTCTTAGCTTCTAGAAGCTTTTTACATTCCTTGGCTTGTGGCCCCTTTGATCTTCAAAGTCAAAACAGAAGGTTGAGTCCTTCACACACTTTGCATCTCTCTGATCTCCCCCTTCTGCCTCATCTCCCCTGCTTCCAGCTGGAGAATGTCCTCAGCTTGAAAGGATTTGTGTAATTAGATTGGTCCCACTTGAATAATTTACGATAATCCCCATATTTTAGGAGTTCAACTTTGGAGCACCCTGGGGGACTCAGTCAGTTAAGCCTCTGACTTCGGCTTAGGTCATGATCTCGTGATCCATGAGTTTGAACCCTGCATCAGGCTCTGTGCTGACAGCTCAGAGCCTGGAGCCTGCTTTGGATTCTGTGTCTCCCTCTCTACGTCTCTCTCACTGCCTTCTCCTGCTTGTGCTCTGTCCCTCTCTCTCTCTCTCCCTCAAAAATAAATAACATTTAAAAAAAAAAGTTAAACATTAATTACACCGCAAAATTTCTTTTGCGATTTATAGGTTCCAAGTTTAAGGTATGAGCCTATCTGAGGACCATTCTGCCTACTACACACAATAAAACTCCTTTAAAAAAAAAAAAAAAACCCTTCTCCATAAGCACCTTTCTACTTTCCATTCACTCCTCAGCCCCCACTGTTCTAGTGAACTGCTCTTACCAAGTACACATTGACCCCCAAGTTGACAAAGCCTTTTCTGACTTCTTTTGCTGTGTCTCTAACTTCCAGCACAGTTGATCACTCCCTCCTTCCTGAACCACTACCTTCTCTTGGCTCCTGGGATGTTACACTCTCTAGATTTTCAATTCTTATCCCACTCACTATGCCTTCTTGGCCTCCTTTGGCTGGCCTCACTTTTCATTCTCTATTCTTTGGAGTGCTCCAGGGCTCAGTCCTAGGCCCTCTCCTGTACTGTTTCTTATCTTCTCCCACGTGATTTCAGTCAGTCCTCTGTCTTTGTATACTATCTATATGCTAATTACTACCAAAATTCTCTGTTTCTACCCTGGACCTTTTTGTAGAACTGCAGACTCATTTATTTGACCACCTACTTGTTATCTCTAATATCTAAAAGTCATTTAGCTCATGATATGGCCAGAACAGATTGTCCAGTCCCAACCTGCCTCCCAAACCTTCGACTCCTTTAGTCTTCCCTGTTGGGTAAAAGATTAAAAACCTAAAATTCATCCTGACTCATCCTTTCCCTCCCCCTGCTTACAAAATCCATCTTGTGTTTATCCACTTATTTGTACCCTCACAGCTATCACATTAATCTCCACCACTGTTACCTCTCGCATGGATTTCTATGGTCAGCATCATCCTAACGATGTCTCTGTTTCCATTCTTGCCTTCCCATAATTGTTCTCTGCAGACCATCCAGGGAGATCTTTTTCCAAAGTAAATTGGATGTTCTTGCCATGACCCAGAAGGCCCTGCATTATCTGACCCCACTTGTTTTTCTGACTCTCTCTTGGGCCATTATTTCCCTGTATCCACCCTGCTGTTGTCTCTCTGGCCTTCTTTTTGTTTCTTAAGTCAAGCTTATTATTTTCTTAGGACCTTTACACCTGCGGTCTCCTCTGCTGGGACACTCTACCCTAGATCCCCACATGCCTGATTCCTTCCTGTCACACCAGTCTCAGATCAAATGTCACTTTCTCCAAGAGCCTTTCTTGACTGTCTTTCTGTCACTCTCTATCACATTGCTCTGTTTTTTCTTCATAGCACTTACCACCACCTGAGATTAATTTATATACTTAAACTCTGGGTTCATACCGTGGAGCCAACCTGCCACATAATATATTCTTAATACAGAATGTTTTTTGGATGAATGGATGAAGAAATGAGTGAATGGTATGATGGAAAACTGTATGGTCTGATGGAAAGAGCAAGGATTTTGGAGTTAGACATTCTGGATTTGAATTCCAGCCTTGCCTCATTACTTATGTGACCTTGTCCAAGTTATTCAGGTTTCAGTAGCTTCATCTGTTAAATAGAAATAATATTTGCTTCATAGGCAAGACTTCAAAACCCATTGTTTTAACTGCCAGGATATACTGCGTCTTATGCACCCTACTAAATGTTATGGATGATAATGATTGTCCACAGCCATACTGCCTTTTTCACAGTAAGTGCCCAATAAATATCAGTTCCTTATCACTAGGGGCATCCAGTTGTCAACTGCTTCTTTTCTCCAGTCTTGGTCTTAACAGTTTGTCTGTCTTTTAGCAACATTATGAGTCATTATTATGGCCAAGGGAGTAAGGATTAGATACACACCTATGTCCACAGATCAGAAGAAGTTTATCAAGGAGGGAAGACCAGTTCTACACAACTTTATGTGTTACTGCCCTGCCTTAGATGTGCCTTTGCCTTTACGATGAAACTCACCATTACTTTTTCCAGATAGAGGGCCATAGTACCCACCTTGCATCTCATGGCAAAGTCTTTGTGCATTAGAGCTCCCCAAATGTCATAAGGACTCTTCTCAAGCTGGCTTCAGGATCTCTCTCTAACCTTCTCCACTTCTCCTTCATATGGACTTAAGCCACACACAACTACCCGCAGGTCCTCGTGTAACCGTTCTTTTTTTTGCTCTATGCCTTTCTACATACTGTCTCCTCTGTTTAAAGTACCCTTACTCACCTTCCACCCTTGCCGTTTTCCTAATGCAAGATCTGTTCGTATCTTCAAAAGATAAATTGTGTATTTGAAATCTTGCCCAACAATCTCACCTGCATGTCTCCCTTGCCCCGCCTCTCCCTTCCCTTGCAGAGTGAGTCACTCCCAACTCCAGGTCCTTATAACCCCTATGTATGTGTACATTTTGGTACCACACTCGTGAATCTCTTTTAAAACTTTATTTTGACGTAATTTCAGCATTACAGAAAAATTACAACAGGAGTACAAAGAATTCTCCAGGGGTGCCTGTTGAGCATCTGACTCTTGATTTTGGCTCAAGTCATGATCCTGCAATTCATGAGATAGAACCCCTGACAGTACAGAGCCTGCTTAGGACTCTCTCTGCCTCACTCTGCCCCTCTCCCCCTCTCTTTCTCAAATAAATGAACTTAAGATTTTTTTTAAAACAAAAAATTCTCTAAATAATAACTTTTATCACATTTGCAGTATTAGTCTCTGTAAATAACTAATATGTATTCTGAACCATTTGACAATGATTTGCATAATAATGTCCCTTTACTATTAAAGACTTTAGTGTAAATTTTCCAAAAGTAAGAGCATGCTCTTCTATAAGTATAGTATTAGTATTAAAATCAGAAAATTAGGGGTGCATGGCTGACTCAGTCGGTGGAACATGTGACTCTTGATATTGGGGTTGTGAGTTCAAGCCCCACATTGGGTGTAGAGATCACTTAAAAATAAAATCTTTTAAAAATCAGAAAACTAATACTGATATAGTGTTTAGACCTAATCTGTAGGCCTTCTGACATTATTAAAACCAGAAAATTAATATCAATACAATACCAGTAGCTAATCTATAAACCTTATTCATATTTTGTCAGTTGTCCCAGTAATGCCCTTTCCCGGAATGAAAACCAGAGTTGTGTTTGTCATGTCTTTTTAGTCTCCATTAATCTGAAACAGTTTGTCTGTCATTCTCTTCCTTGTCTCTCATGACCTCAATATTTCTTTATAAATGTTTGTCCAGTTATCTTATAGAGAAGGTCTCAATTTGGGTTTGCTTGATATTACCTCATGATTAGGTTATATATTTTTGGTTATACATTTCCAGTCATACATGTTTTTAGTGTTTTATCTAGTTTTGAGAAAGAGAGAGAGTGAGAGAGACAGAGTGTGAGCCAGGGAGGGGCAGAGAGAGAGAGAAAGACACAGAATCCAAAGCAGGCTCCAGGCTCTGAGCCGTCAACACAGAGCTTGACGCAGGGCTCGAACCCAAGAACCACGAAATCATGACCTGAGCCAAAGTCAGACACTTAACCAACTGAGCTACCCAGGCACCCCTCAAGTACACATTTGTGACATTAATGTTCTGAAAATGACATTCATCTCAAAGCATCACATTTGGAGATACAGGATATCTGTCCCATTACCGTGGTAACTTTGGTTACTTGGTTAGGGTGGTATGTACTGAGTTTTTCAGTTCATTCCTTTGTAATTAATAATCTTGTGGAGAAATTTCTCCAGTGGAGAAACACTTTGAAACTATCAATTTTCTGTTTCTCACCAAATTTTCACCCAGTAGTTTTAGTTAGCATCTATGGAAGAGTCTCACCCGAGTCAGTTATTACCCAAATGGCCATATTTTTTAATGTTTTATTTATTTCTGAGAGAGGGAGAAAGACAGCGTGAGCAGGGGAGGGTCAGAGAGAGAGAGGGAGACACACAATCTGAAACAGGCTCCAGGCTCTTAGCTAGCTGTCAGCACAGAGCCCAACATGGGGCTCGAACCCATGAACCGCAAGATCATGACCTGAGCCTAAGTCGGACGCTCAACCGACTGAGCTACCCAGGTGCCCCCCAAGTGGGCATTTTCTAATTCCCTCACTTCTTCCACATTTATTAGTTGGGGCTCTACTATAAGCAACAGCTTTCTCTTCTCCTCTGTTTTATTTATGCACTAGTTGCATCAGTATGGACCCACACTTAATTGATTCAATCATGATTTCTTATTATCATTATTTGTTTTGAGGCTCAAAATGTTCCACATTTGGCCAGTGGAAACCCCTTGAAGTTAGCTCCTGGGTCTTCTTGGCATGACCCCATCATTCTGAGCATCTGAGCATCTCCATTACTTACTGATCAGTATGTTCCAAGTTTCCCTTGTACCTTGCCTACACCAGTCCATACGCACTGAACTGTGATGGTGTAAAGATTACTAACCTTCTCAACATTATGCTTTTCTCGGACATCAATTGTGGTGTGGTTTTTTTCACTTGAGATAATTTACTAAATTTTCAACTGATGTGGCTAACTAATTAACATATGAATTGCCCTGTCTTGCGCTTATGAAGGAAGAGGGATTGCTTCCTTCCTCCTAGGCTATATGGCAGAATGTGTGCCTGTGAAGACTCCGAAGACTAGACTCTTCCCTGGCTCTGCCACTTCACTTCTCTGAGGCTGGCTCTCCTTCATTGCCAAAGGAGGATAACATGTCAGCTTTCACAAGATTGTTAGGAAGACCACATGAATGTGTAAGAATTTTGTCAAAGTATCATTGATTAAGGGTATAATGCTGTCAAACTCAGTAGCATCAAAATGTGTTAGAGAAATTCTGATCTTTCATTTCTCTTTGAAGTAGGACAGTCATTAAATTATTTAATTATTTGCATTTGGAAAAATAAGAAAAAATTATGCTTAAATGACACGCTCAAGGTCACACCATAAGGGACAGAAATAGAATTAGATCCCCAGTCCCCTGATAGCACTCTCATTTTTTTTTCCAACTAGGATAATTAAGTTAGAATGTGGCAGAATAGGGCTTCCTGATGGGAAGAGCTTCCACATCCTGGAATCCCTAAGGGTAGCTTAAGAAATCCATTATTAAGAAGCTTTTAATTTAGTATGAGGCTTCATCTCAGTGCTCGATTCTCACACATGACCTGCATGCCCTGATTTTTCTGAACCGTTAAATATAATTGGTTAGTTTCTTCTGCCCAGATCTCTCAGGCTGGAGAGGGCAACCTCTTTAACAGTTGGCATCATGGACTTTTATATCTAGCCTTAAGGGAAAGGAGGAGGAGGAAAAACAGTATTTTTGGACTGTTAGAAGGCCACTTAAAGGCCTGTTCAGTTCATCTCATGTCTGTCTGTTTGTTTGTTTTTATTCTACAAACATGTGCTAGGTCCCAGCTAGGAACTTGGCACCTTGTCAGGTGATGGCAGGAACTCCAAAGTAAATGACTTACCTCCCTGCCCAGCGCAAGTTCCATGGTCTCTGGCTAGAGATACAGGGGGCAATCTTAGGGGCTACAGTAATCAGTTTCAACATTTGGCATGTTCAGTTACTCAGGTTTGGGTGTGGAATGGGTAGAGAATTAGACTGGGGTTTTTCTAGGTAAGTGTGTTGGAAAAAGAAAGGCAAGGAAAGGATTATAATTTTAGATCAGTGGTTCTCAAACCCACTGGCATCAGGAATCCTTTGTATCCTTAAAGACCCCAAGGTCCTAATGGGGGTCATCCATATCACTGTATTAGAAATTAAAACCTAGAACTTTTTAAAACATAAGAATATACTTAATGTACGATACAAGTACACTGTCAGAATGAAGATATCACCTATATAGCCTCTGGAAAACTCCACTGTGACAGAATGAGAGTGGAAAAAGGAGATAATAGTTTAGTATCATGAAAATAATTTTCATCTTACAGACCCCTAAAAGGATTTTAAGGAAAGAGTTCCCAGACCATACTCTGAAAACTACGTTTTTTAAAGTACGTTTTGCCATTAATGGACACTGGACCGTATCAGGTTTCCAGTTACTACAGATAACACTGCTATAACCATTCATTTACATATATGTTAAGTGTACATGCTCAAGAATTTCTCTGGAGTTTATACCTGAGATTGGAATCGCTGAATCCTGGAGTATGTACATCTTCAGACCTTTTAGATAATGCCTGAAATTCCGCCCAGGGAGGCTTCTGAAAAATGCTGCTGTGAACATTCTAGTACATGTCCTTTGTTGGCTATGCCTCTCGTTCCTCTAGGGTATATCCCAAGGCGTGGAATTGCTGAGGGAGAGCATAAAGCTAAACGTTTTTC
The DNA here is from genome assembly GCF_003009895.1 of Hyaena hyaena. Taxonomy (NCBI): domain Eukaryota; kingdom Metazoa; phylum Chordata; class Mammalia; order Carnivora; family Hyaenidae; genus Hyaena; species Hyaena hyaena. Next base: position 1,121,912 of record NW_024081183.1, on the reverse strand, counting down.
AGAGTGATGTCCATTCCCATCAGCAATGCACAAGTGCGCTAGTTACTTGGTACTCCTCACCAATACAGGTATGGTCAGACCTTCAATTTTAGCAGTTTTGGTGGAGATATAGCATCTTGTAGTTTTAATTTACATTTTACTGATAACTAATAATGTTCAGCAGCCTTTCATATCCTTATCGGCTGTTCGTATATTCAGTTTTGTGACATGGCTCTTCCAGTCTCATCTTTATAAATTTAGATTCTCATTCTTTTCATTCCATATTTTTAGGAGTTTTTAAATATTTTCTGGATATTACTTTTCTGACATACATGTTTGGTGTATCCTTTCCCACTCCCCAGGCTTCTTTTTCTTAATGTTGTCTTTTGAGGAACAGAAATTTTTTATTTTAATGAAGTCATGTGTGTCACTTTTTTAATAATTAATGCTTTGCGTGCCATGTTTAAGCTTGCCTACACCAAAGTTTTGAAGATACTCCCCTCTGTTCCTGGAAAAGTTTGATGTTTTAGATTTCATGTTAATTTTTGTATCTGATATGAAGCGTAGGGTTCAAGTCTCAGTCTTTTCCATATGGATATCTGTTTGACTCAGCACAATTTTATTGAAGAAGTCATGTTTCCCTCTACCACCACCACCACCATAGAATTTCAGGGGCACCTTTAGCATAAATAAGATGACTGTGGATATGTAGGTCTATCTCTGGATCCTGTTTTGTTCCAATGATCCATTTGACTATCTGTCCTTACCACCAGTATCACATGTCTTAATTACTCTATTACAATGAGCCTTGATATCTAACTATGTAAGTATTCCCTCCAGCTTTGTTATTATTTATCAAGATTGACTTGGCTATTCTAGATCCTTTGCATTTCCTAATAAAATTTAGAATTAACTTCTTAATATGGACACACACTTTACAGGAAAACTGCTGGGATTTTGATTGGAATTGCATGGACTCTTTAAATCAATTTGATGAGCATTGAGAGGGCAGTTTGAGTCTTCCAAACCCTGAAGGTGATGGATCTCTTCATGGCCATGTGCTATCTAGATCTTCTTTCATTTCTCTTAGAATGTGTTACAGTTTTTAGTGTAATTATATTGCATATCTTTCACTGAGTATTTGACTTAGGGTTTTTAAATTTCATTTTCTAATTATTAATATATATAGAAATAGATCTTTGTATATTGAATTATATCTAGTGACCTTTCCAAATTTATTTTCTTAAGTTTATTTCTTTATTTTGATAGCAGGAAAGAGAGCATGTGCATGAGTGGGGGAGGGGCAGAGAGAAACCAAAGGCTTTGCACTGTCAGCACAGACCCCGATGCGGGGCTCTATCTCGGGAACTGTAAGATCATGACCTGATCCAAAGTCAAGAGCCAGATGCTTAACCAACTGAGCTGCCCAGGTGCCCTCATTTTTTTTATTTTAAGTAGATTTTGTAGATGCGAGGAGGTATGGTTTATGTAAAAAATCATGCCATCTGCAAATGCTTCTTTTTAACATAGCTTTTATTTTTTTCTTGTTACATTGGCCTTCCATACAATGTCGAATAGAAGTGATGGTAGTGAATATTTTTATCTTGTTCCCTGATTCAGTAAGGTAGTATTCAGTATTTCACCATTAAGTATGCAGTTGCCTCTATTGGTTTTTTTATAGATGCCCTTACCTTAAGGAAATTCCAAATTTCCTGATAATTTTTATCATGAATGAGTATTAAAGTTTGTCAAATGTTTTTTTTTTTCTGCACCTCTCGAGATGACATATGGGTTCTCCTCTTAATTTGTATATGTGGTAAGTTCAGCTGATTTTTTTCTTTCTGTTAAACAACCTTTGTATGTCTGAGATACAAACTCTACTTAGTCACAATATAGTATCCTTTTTATATACTGCTGGATTCAATTTGCTAATATTTTGTTAATGATTTTGCATCTGTGCTCTTGAGGGATATCTATAGTTTTGTTTTCTTGTAATATCTTTGCATGTTTTGGTATGAGGATTACACTGGCCTCATAAAATGAGTTGGGGAGTGTCCGTCTTCCATTTATCTGAAGAGGCTTTGTACAGTCTATTGTTATTTTTATTTCTTCTTTAAATGTTTGTTAGAATTCACCAGTGAAGGCATCTGGGCCTGAAATTTTCTTTGCAGAAAGGTTTTTCATTTCAATTTCAATTTCTTAATTATGTACACAGGCCTTCATATTCTGTTTGGTCTTGTGTCCATTTTAATAAGTTGTCTTTTCAAGGAAGTTGCCCCATTCCATCTAAATTTTCAAATGTGGTTGCATAAAGTTACTCATTATGTCCTGTTATTACCTTCATAATGTCTGAATTTTAATGAAATCCACTCTTTTATTCTTGATATTTGTAGATTGTGTTTCCTTTTTGCATTTCTTAATCAGGCTTATCAAAGGGTTCTTTTTTCAAAGGACCAACCTTTGATGATTTTCTCTGTAATATGTCTGTTTTCTTTTTTCCATTGACTTATCCACTCACTTATATTATTTCCTTACTTCTACTTTTTTTTGAGTTTAGTTTGCTGTTCTTTTCCTACTTTTTTGAAATAGAAGCTTAGATCATTGATATTTAACCTTTCTTCTCTTCTAATATAAACATTTAAAGCTATTCATTTCCCTCTGGACACCGCTTTAGCTAAATCTCACACATTTGGATTTGTCATATTTTCATGAATTTTAAGTTTCAAGAATTTTCTTATTTCTATTTTTATTTCCCTGGTGTTTGAGAGTTATTTCTTAGCATTTGGGATTTTTCCAGTGAATTTCCTGTTATTGATTTCTATGTAAATTCCACTGTGGTTGGGTGAAGGGCAATGGGAGATACAGGCTTCCAGCTATAGAATGGATAAGTTGTGAAAATAAAAGCTACATCATAGGCAATATAGCTAATGATATTATAATAGCATTGTATGGTGACAGATGTTAGCTACATTTGTTGTGAGTATAGCATAACATGTAACGGGATGTTAAATCACTGTGTTGTACACCTGAAACTAATGTAACATTGTATGTCAACTATACTCAAAAAAAATTTTTTAAAGGTAAAAAGACTCAAGGTATCAAAGCGGAAAAATATAACATTCTTCCTTTTCACACTTTGCCTTTCTCTTCTAAAACATAATTTATTAAGCAGTGATTAGAATAAACAAACAAATGCAAACGTATAAATTGAATCCGCTGGCACAAAAGACCTATAAATATTTCTGTGTTACTGGTAGTAGAACTGAACACAACAACTTGTTTATCTTCCTGCTGCTTTAGAATGTATTAATTCAGAGTGATTTATAAATGTTTTCCTAAAACACCAAAGCAACAGTGTTTTCTAAAAATAAATGTTATTGAAGACTGTGGCTAAGACTAAAACCATAATAAGTTAATTAATTAATTCCACCGTGGTTAGAGAACATGTTCTGTATGATTGCAGTTCTTTGAACTTTATTCAGGAGTGCTTTGTTCACTCAGCATATTCCATAAGCATTTCTTTTCAAAGAAAGCACATTCTGTACATATTGAGAGTAGTGTCCTGATGTGTCAAATAAGTTGGTTGGTTAATTGGTTATGTTATTAGTTAATTGAGTTATTCACATCTTCCCCACCCTTACTGTTGTGTGTGTGTGTGTTTTTTAACTTCTTAACCTATCAGTTACTGAGTGAGAGATGTTATAATCTGTAACTTATAATTTGGATTTGTCTATTTGTCCTCTTCGTTTTCTAAACTTTCACTTTGTGTATTTTGTGTTATTAGGTATATATAAATTTAAGGTTATAAATAGCTTCCTTTTAAACTGACTATTTTATCTTGATGAAATGTTCCTTTTTAGTCTAGTCATACTTCTTGCCTTAAAGACTGACTTATCTGATATTAATATAGCCACAAGAGCTTTCTTTCATTTAATGCTGGTAGGGTATATGTTTTTACATCTGTTTATATCTTTTTATCTATGTCATATTTCAGGGCCCTCATATAAACAGATATAATGGAGTACTGGGGGGGGGCTTTGGTGCACTATGGTAATTTTTTTCCTATTAATTGTTTTACTTAATCCACTTGTATTTAATATAATCATTTATTTGGATTTAAGTTTACTGTTTTGCATTTTGCTTTCTGTTTTCTCTTTGAGTTCTTCCTCATTTCTTTATTCTTCCTTTCTTGCCTTCTTTTGGATTAATCAGATATATTTTATCCTTTCATTTCTCTCTCCTTAGCTTTAAGTATACGTTCTTGTATAATTATTTAATTAGAATTAAATATAGTAGACCTTATTTATTTCAGTTAGTTATACTACGCAAGTATGTATCATGGATTTATCAAAGTCTTCCTTAAGTAAGTGCTTTGTAACCAATCCCCAAATAATGCAAAATTCTTAACAAAGTTTGGCTCCTTTTATCCCCTGCTTCCATCCTGTGTGCTATTGATTTCATATAATTTACTAATACATATTTTATAAGCTCTACAAGCCATTTTATAAGTTCTTGTTCTAAATAGTTGGTTCTTGTTCTGACTTCTTTTAAATCTAGCCATATAGTTAGTTACCCTTTCTTACGCTCATTTCTTTCTGCAGTTCCATCTTTCTATGTGGGATTACTTTCCTTCAGCCTGAAAAACTTTCATTTTATTTCCTTTAGTTTAGGTCTACTAGTAACAAATTCTCTCAGCTTTGATTTATCTGAAAATATTATTTTACCTTCATTTTGAAGGATACTTTCCCTGGGTATAGAACTCTAGGTTGGCAGTTTGTATATCTTAGCCCCTTAAACATATCATTCTGTTGCTTCTGGCTTCTATAGTTTCTGTTAAAAAGTCAGCCATCAGTCTTATTGATGCTCCTATAAGATGCTTCTTTCCTCTCTGACTACTTTTGAAAACTTATCTTTTTCATTTTATATTTTATTTTCAGCAGTTTAACAGCTATGTGTCTTGGTATAGTTTGAGGAGTTTTTTAGATTTTGCTGCTTGTAGATTGCTGAGCTCTTCTTTCATTGGTTTCTAAATATTACTTTTGCCTAATTCTCTCTGTCTTCTTGCTCTGGGATTATAAATACTCATATTTTGGATCCATTGACTATATCCACATATCTCTAATGCACTAATGTGTTTTTTCCATACTTTTCTTCACTTTGGATGTTTTCTATTGATTTTCCTTCAAGTTCATTAATTCTTTTTTCTGCTGGATCTTGTCTTCCCTTTAATCTATCCAATGAGTTCTTAATGTCTCATATTTTTAATTCCAGGATGTTCATTTAATTTCTCATATAGATTCCAGCTTTTTGTGGGTGTTACCTTTTCTTACATTTTGTTCATCTTTCCTCTGCTTTCTTTAACATATTAATAATGATTTTATTTTAAAGTCTCTCTTCCTCTATCTGGATCATATATAGATCTGTTGTCTATGTTTTTTCTCTTGATTACCAATCACTTTTTTCTGCCTCTTATTATATCCAATGTTTTTTGTGTGATCTACTGAATATTTTATATAAAAGAACTGTTAAGGCTCCCGCTAATGTCTTTCATCAGAAATAATTTTTCCTGTCCCCTGTTAATCTAATTAGGAGAAGGGCCTGATTCTCTCAGCCTAATCATGGATTGAACTACTCCGGGTCTGGATTGTAGCTATAGCTTATCCCTGTTCCTTGGATGTGGGCTCTCCTGGGCTCTTGATTGAGAACCTAATGGGTCACTATCTCCTTAGCCCTGAAAAATTGCAAGAGACTGTCCTACCTTTGAGAGGTTAGGGGTGTGGCTCTTTAACTGCTTACACCTTATAGTTTCAGAATATGGCATTTCTCTTGAGGAGGTATGTTTGAGGCAGACCTCCTCCTTCTAGTAGGACCTTATTTATCTCCTAAAACCACAACATTATGAGAGATTTCATTCTGCCTTGTTAGATGCTCTCAGCCCAGCTTCATATCTCCATTGCTCAGGCTCAGAACTCAGCAAATGCCCCGTGGCGAAAATGGCCCACACTTACAGAGCTCACGTTCCAATCAGTCACAGCAGCCTGTTGGATTTCTCCTTCCCCCAGTAGAGGTCCTCTGTACAGGCCAAGCCTGAGCCTCAGTTCATGCCCCAAACTGGCAGATGCCCTCAGGAAAGAAAACAGTGTCAGCTACCTCGGAAGCCCTCCCCACTCAGGTCTGGAATTCCAGTTCATCTGGTCCCTGTGATTTCCACAACACTGCAGTGTCTCTTCAAGAATGTATCTGACACTTCATTGCTCATGCAACACCACACCACCATAATTTATTATATCCTACCTCGAAGCATAAGCAGCATTATCCTCTGCTTGCCCACTGAAATTAGCTTATGAACTAGCCTCCCTAGTTCTACCCCTGCTCCCTCCCCTCTCAGAGAAGCCCTCCTGCCACTCCCCTGCTCATAGCCCTCCAGCAGCTTCCCTTCATACTTAGAAAGTTCAAATTCATTTTCCTCCTCTGCAAAGTCCTGCTCGATCTTATTGCTCCTTCCTTTCTAACCTGATCTCCCACCACTCTTGGCTCACTCAACCCTCACTATCCTGATGTCCTTACCGTTTCTCAGACACACTAACATGTCCCCATCCCTGGATCTTTGCACTTGTTACGTGCCCCCTGCTTGGAAGGCCCTTTCCTCAGCTCTTCATAATGCTTTGCCTTTATTTCATTTGGGAGCTCTGTGTAAACGTCACTTCCTCAAAGTGGGCGTTCCTACCCCCCTCCTTTAGTTTTAAGTACAGCACTTCCTGCCCTTATGTTACAGATTTATTTGTCTGTTTTCTGTCTCCCCAACTAGGAGGTTAGCTCCGGGAGAGTAAAAACTATGTTTTGCTAACCTATAGTAAGTGCTCAATATTATTTGTGAAGATGTCCCTTACCTAGAAGCACTTAAAGAGAAGATAAATAGTCACAGTAAAACGGAAAGTGTCCTGACATAGATGTCTGTAGAATGCTTGGATGGGGGGTGGAGTGGTGCTGACTTAGTTGGGGAATAGTCACCCAAGACCGCAATAAGGAGGTGGCCCTGGAGCTGAGTGTTGAAAACTGAGTATTGATGTTTGCTCGAATGAATTGGTGTTCAGAAAACAGTTGGGCTAGAACATGGTGGGATGTGTGTCAGGAAGTGACATCAGACATAACTAGAGAGCAAGTCAGGGATAAAGTCACAAAAGTGCCTAGATATCAGGATAAAGAACTTGGACTTTACCTGAAAGGTAATATGGAGAAAAGGTTTTTAAAGTAAGGAAGTGAGGAGAGGTACTGTCAGATGTGTGTATGTATGTCCGTGTGTTTCACTACTCATTGCAATAATTGCACTAAAACTTTAAGTGAATTGATGTAGGAAATCCCCAACTTGGTTGTCAGGGCCCAGTTTAAAACATAAGTCCTTAACCCTATTCACTGTGTAACCTGAAGGTATCATTTCCTCTTTTGAGCCTTGGATCTTCATTCTTAGCAGGAAGAGAGTAGGGTTCTAAAAGTCATTCCATCTCTGAGACTATGGTTCTGTTTATATGCTTTAACTAGATGCCATGGGGAGAAAAATTTAATATTGTCTCTGCATCTGCCAGAAATAATTAAAACTTCCAATCCTAACCAATCTAAATTCAGTTCTCCTGTGAGATTTTCTCACATTTAGGTCAGAAGCCAGGAAGCTAGCTTCTTGGGATAAAACTACCCAAGCAGAAGTAGCAGGGTTTTTTTTCCCTCTGTTTGGGATGGGAAGGCAGGTGGGTGGAGGGGGTGATAGAATGAGTCTTTTTCTTGCAGTTGTGATTCCAAAGAATCCCTATCCTGCATCCGATGTGAACACTGAGAAGCCCAGCACCCACAGCAACACCAAAACTATGTTGGACCATCAACCAGGGCAGAGGGGGCGTAAACCAGGAAAGAAGCGGGGCCGGACACCCAAGCCCCTAATTCCCCACCCCATCTCTACCCCGTCCAAGTCAGCTGAACCTTTGAAATTCCCAAAGAAGAGGGGTCCCAAACCTGGCAGTAAGGTAGGTAAAAATGTGGGTCTCCCAGAAAGGGATAAAGGGTTACAATGGGGGAACTCACCCACATCCATCCATCTTGGAAAGGGGCACGTCTGGCCCTAGTGTCCACTGTGTGTACACTTCTAACAGGAATCCCCTATACTGTCATCCCTGCTTAGCTAACTTACCTGTGAGTTGGTAATGGTAGAGAGAGGATGGTGTGGATAGGAAACTAATTTTGACTGTGAGAGTTACATTTGAGGAAACTCTGGTCTAATGTCTTCCCTAGATTAAAGGCCCTGCTTCTAATTATTAACCTACCCAGAGTGGATGCCCAGACACATGAACAGAAAGATTCTGTTGACTGACTCTGTAAATGTATTTCTTTTTCTAATCCTACCCCTTCTAAAGAGAGAACATTATTGAATGCCTAGCAAGTATAGGCTCTCTTATCAGACACCATTACATACATATCACATGATGATCACAAGAGCCTCGGAAATGAATAATGTTAATGTCATTTCATAGTGAAGCCAATTGAGCCTAAAGAAATGTGAGAGGACTTCCCTAAGGTCACATAGCTAATAAATGGCAAAAGTTCCAGAGATGGGGCCCCACATGTTCTAGTTCCAGGTCACTGCTGCCTTACCATGGGCACCAAGGGCACTCTCCCACACTTCCTGAAGTGTGTACTTAACCTCTAGTACAGGACAAGACTGCTGAGTCAAGCATCACTGAGCACCATTACTGTAAGAACCACCTTTTTTTAGTCATGACCAATTCTCATGCATGTTTTCCCTAGTGGAACCATTGATAAGAAAGTTCCTCAACTGCTTCTCTAGGGCTTCCTTTGGCATCACCTTCTCCACTCACTTTTGGTCAGGGGATTTCTCTGCGTCTCCCTCCTGAACTAGACCACCTGAGTTTGAATGTAGAGGTGATACCTAGTTCTCCCTGGGCACCCCATTCTAATCTCATGAGTTCTTCCCTAAGTTTGGTTGGTTGGTTGGTTGGTTGGTTGGTTGGTTGGTTGGTTGGTTGGTTTTGTGTATTAGCTTCAGCTGACTTCAGTTCTTCTAGAATATAAGCTCCTCAAGGTCAAGAACTTAATCTTGTTCTTTTCTTTTTCTGCTGTAGTGCCTTATATCTCAGTCTCTTGGGAAATGTTCAATATATGCAGGATGGATGGATGATTTTACTTAATGATTTTCTAATTGAGATTATCTTATTTTTTGGCTTTGAATTCTTGATGTCACATCCTGATCTTTCTATGTAATATATATGCTCTTGATCTGTCTACCACTAACCCCTAACCCAAGTCCCGATTCACTTTTGTCTCCACTACTCTCTTCTTATTCTCCTGCTATGGAAAGAGACTGAAGGCTCTAAAGATTCCAAGGCCAGGAAGCCATGCTTTTGATCATGTGAAGACATCTCAAGGACATCAGATTAAAGGGAGAAAAAACTTGAAAGGCTGCAAAGACAGAACTAAAAAGTAGAAACTCAAGCAGATAGACTTTGTCTCAACATAAAAGGAACAGTTAAATCTATCCCAAAACAGAAGTAGTGATCTGCCAAGAAAAAAAAAAAAAAAAAAAGGAGAAGAAGAAAAAGAGGAAGTGGTGATCTGCCATCGCTAGAGGCATTTTATCAGAGACTACATGACTATAAGGGAGGGATATTTTCAGAGAGAGGGAAGTAGAAGAGAGATGGTTGGATTAAGTGGCCTTTAAGATCCTTCAAAACCTAAACACTGTAATTCTATGATTGCCTCTGCTCTGCAACTTGGGCAGTCCTAAACATAGTAATAACCAAAGTCCCCTTTGTTTCCAACCCTCTTGAAAACAATAATTCATCTTATCCTGTATTTTTTGGGCTGGCATTGGACTCGCCACTTCCCCCTCCTGTCCTTCTGCCTACTTCTATAAATGTATAAGCCTTCCACGTAACCCGTGACCCTTCCGTTCCTTTCTGAAGCAAAGTGCTCTCATGACTAGAGCAGAAGCTTTGAAGCCAGACAAACAGGTTTATATCTCATCTCCATTTCTTACCACTGTGGGACTGTGAGAAACTTCTTTGAGTAAGGCTCTGGGCCCCAGTTTTCTCCCCAGTAAAATGGAAATGAGGTAATATATGAATAGATATAATACATATATAATGCACTTATCTCAAAGAGTAACGATGCCTTCCATTCTCTCTGCTTTCTGCTAACCTACCGGGCTTGTTCCTTCAGGGACCCCATGAAATCCCACCACCAACTTGGTGAAGTTGAACTGATATTTCCTTTCTTCCCTGATTCCTTGCTTTATTTAGACTTTTACTTTTAGCAGTGTCCCCCAAAAATGAGGAAATGTCCATGTCCCATATATGCTTTGAATGCTTCATGTTTGCATGATAACTGTCACAGGCAAGGCCATCTTATATAAGCCTGCTGTCACTGGTGCTGTCACTTGAGACAATACACTCCCAGAAGGCAGACAGGTTCATACAGCTCCCAGCAGTGGAACCGACCTGGGACATTTAGTAAGAAGGGGTTTCTGAATCTCAGCAATGATTACATTTTCCTTGCATTCAGAAAGGCTTTTAGAAAACTGTGTTTTGGAAAGAACCTTCTGAGATCTTTCTTTCCTAGAAACTTCCCTGAACAGCATAGAGGAGATATTGGATTTTTCTTCAGTCATTTGTATCACTTCCCCCATTATTGGTATTCCATACTGTGTGTTTCATTGAAAATGTTTACTGAGATTTATTATATGGCAATTGCCATGCTAGGAACAGTAATCAGAATCAGACCCTCAAGAGGCTCCAGGCTAATAGGGGACACCAGTATGTAACTCTATATGACAATACATATGGCAGATGCAATACAAAATACAGAGATAGCACAAAAGAGACAGTAGTTAGAGGAAATCTAGAAAAATTTCCTGGATAAACAAATATCTTTAAGGTAAAAAAGAAGAAAGAAAGGTCATTCCAAGCAGAAGGGATAGTTTATTACTGTAAAGGCATAGCCCAGGTAAAACTGCAGAGCTTTTAGAGAAGTAATTTAGTTAGAGGTTTAAACCTTAGGGTAGAAAGTTTAAGAAATGGCAGATGATGAAATGAAGAGGTAGACAGAGGAACGAGTTTGTAGTTAGGGGAAGGGACGTTTCCATTTTTTAAGACAGAAGCAAAGTACAAAAGAATGTCAAAATAGGCTTAAGCCTTTTTTACTTTTGTCTGCCCAACTGTTGAAGAACCTGGAATGTCAAATGATAACATTGAATCTAGTATAAAAGACAGTGAATTAAGCTCTGGCTCTATAGAAGCCCAGAATCTCCTACATAGATTCAGAAAGTGTTAACTAAGCATCTACTGTACATAAAGTTTTGGGCGAGATTCTGTGTGGAAAACAAAGAGAAAACACAGTCCTATCCACAAATCTATATATTTCATTTCATGGGTGAATTGAGTGCTAGGAATAGAGGAATCAGAAGACAAGTTACCTGTGATGGGTAGCAAACTTTTCCGCATCCATTTTGACAGAGGAAACCTCGGACTTTGCTGAACCCACCACCCACCTCACCAACAACCAGCACCCCTGAACCGGACACCAGCACTGTACCCCAAGATGCTGCCACCATCCCCAGCGCAGCCATGCAGGCCCCCACAGGTAAGAGCAGATCACGGCATTAGCTACAACAAGCCCCAGGCCCCGGTATCCGTACTTTCTCTTGTCTGGCACCCACAGACCACTGTCCGTTTGTAAACCTAAATCAGATCTTGAAAAAAAAATGTTTATCCTTGGCATCGGAAATAGTTTCAGAGAAACCTTCATCCTTTCCAAGCAATTGAAAGAAACTTGGGTAGACATTTTGTGAGCTCAGAGCTGGGGAGCTGGGGCGTGGGGGGGGGTGGAGGTGGGGCCAGCACCGGGAGCCCCCCCTCACCCCCATCCAGTTTATATTAATACTCAACCTTTCCAGTTGGGAGTGCTCCCTTGTAACTGATCCCTTCCAGAATCCTTCCAGCATTTCAGTAATTCTGCCACCACTCAAATACGTGTGCAAGTGCTCTGATTTTTTATTTCCTAGTGAAAATAGTCTTTCTTGGATATTCAGAAACCAGGACTGTAGGAGTTATTTCTCATTAAAAACTTTGGAACGATATAACATGAGGAAGAGTCAGTAACTGCCCAGCGTCCCACAGGGCTGTTTACTCAGCATGACTGGGGCCCAATGCTGCCTCAGAAAACCTGAGCAATTTAAAGTCATTTATATACTTTATAGCTAAATTTTTTTCTGAAAGTTGTATTTCATAGTAGAGCTTAATTACTCTTCTGACTGTTGAAGAAACGGCACAGAATGAAGCTAATCACCTTGGATATTTGTATTTCTTGTCTTTCTCTCCTTGCGGCGGGGGAGAGGGGAACAGTAAATTCAGCCTTCCCACAGCCACTTGCGTTTCACAGAGCTCCTAGTCAAAAGCACACAGCTCTTCCTCGGACAAACCAGACCTGTGGGCCTCCTCACTGCCTGGGGCTCTCAGCCGCCACTCAAGGCCTCACACTGGAATAGGCACAGGCTGGAATAAGAGCTCCGAACAGGGCAAAACCAGGGTACTCCGGTGGGGGGGTGGGGGAGGGTGGATTTCTCTGCCAAAACTGCTGTTGAGGTATCGGTTTATTTTTTTTCTTCTTTAAAGGAATCCTCTTTCCTACAGTGTAACTGCCACACATTGTCACCAGTATTGTCTTCCTAGTTTGGCTCCCCTCCCCCTCCCCAGCCTTCAGACTCTCCCTCAGTAATTTCTGCCGCAGCAAAGCTTGAGGAAAACTGCATCACTGGTGAGACGCCCTCCTTTTTGGGAACCATCATCTCTCTCCTCAGTTCAGGTAAAATAAGAATAGTGGCTGCAGGCTTAATTTCCAGGATCATATCAACAAACCAGTCTAACCCAAGATCTTGTAGTAGCTTCTTTTTTTACTTGAATCAGTAAACTCTTAAACCCAGTTCTGAAGGAACCTTAAAGCTTCTTCCTTGTGATGCTTTTGGTGGCTTGGTTTGGTCTGGCTCCTCCCCACTTTGTGCAAGACTAGTCTTTTGGTGTCAGCTTGATTGCAAAGGCTTGGACTCTTTGAAATGAGTTTGAATGGAAGCAGAATAGGAGGGGCCATTTGCTCCCCTGAGGTGACAGGTCTCTAGCAGCAGTGCTTCCACTCCAGGGAGTCCCTTAGGATCTTAGCGGCTGCGCTCAGAGTCCTCCCATGGCTCCTCCTCTGTGCTAGTTGGTGAGTGGGGCATTGGCAGCATCATAGGGTTCTGGAGGACAGGTCTACTTTGACAGTTTGGTTTGCAGACTCCCTTGGCTTGCTCCACAGAGGCAACTTTTTACAACTTGATGAGAAGTTTTCACTGTCTTCTGAGGTATTTTTTACATCTGAGATTCCATTTGTGGGAAAATTAATAGGCTGAGAAAATCACTCACTTTCTGAAGAAAGGTCAGTAGTTTTAGTAGAACTTGAGGCAGTGCGTTTGAAGACGTTGGTTCTTTCTCCTCCCACAATCCCCTCTGTTCCAAGTAGAGAGACCAGCATTGCCAGGCTGTGAAGAGTAACTGCCACAATGGAATGACTGGTGTCGTGCCGTCATGGTAATACCTATGACAAGGTGGCTTCAGCTGCTCCTGAGAGAAGTGCTCCACATAGCCTCTAGGTGACACAGCAGCACCTTCCATATGTGCCCATCGTGAACCTCACACAGCTGGAACAGCAAGGGGGTCGCCTGTGACTGGAACAGGGCCAGCGAGAGCAGGCCAGGGGGTGCTGGGGCTTCTCTGTTGTTTACGGGGCCAAGCAGAGGAGGAAGAAAACTTTTCAAGGCTCTGCACACACCAAGTGCTTACACAGAAGAGGCACCAGTCATGATGCTATTAGCTCCTCTCACGAGCAGCTGAAACTTGAAGAATTCTGATTTTTTTCCTCTTCACTCTTCAACATTATACTTTTCAAGAAATGCACACCTTCTACACAGTTGTTCCTGAGGGGGTCATGGGTGAGGTGCAGAGTGCTGGCTGACATCTTGGAAGGGGATTAAGCAAGGTCTGTTGAAAGCTGAGAACATCCACCAAAATGGAGATCCAGAGCTACAGTTAGTTTCCAGAGAGTGCCTTCTCCGTCTTCCCAGGAGCTCTGTAACTGCAGACTGACCAGAGCAAAAACCAGCCTGTACAAACCCAGACAAAGCCTGGGCTCATTTTTTTAATGTCATTGATTGTGGCAAATTTGGTGCTATGAGAATGAATTTGATTTTTTGAGACCAACCAATGAACATTTGATTCAGAGTAAAGTGTCCATTTCATAAACCAGCCATCTGTGTAGGTAATTAAAAGAGCTACACCACAAGAATAGATATAGTCTCCCAGTGGGGTAACTATAAAGAATAATTCTCATTTCATTTCCTTTTGTAAAAATGTATTTATTTGGATATAGAGAGAGAGAGCGAGCCTGAGCAGAGCAGAGGCAGAGAGAGAGAGAGAATCCCAAGCAGGCTTTGCATATCAGTGCTGAGCCCAAGGCAGGGCTCCATCCCATGAATCATGAGATCATGATCTGAGTCAAAACCAAGAGTAGGATGTTTAATGGACTGAGCCACCCAGGTGCCCCATGAATAATGTTCATTTCTTTTTTTTTTCTTAATGTTTTATTTATTTCTAGGAGAGAGAGAGAGAGAGAGACAGCGTGAGCAGGGGAGGGTCAGAGAGAGAGGGAGTCACAGACTCTGAAACAGGCTCCAGGCTCTGAGCTGGCAGTCAGCACAGAGCCCAATGCGGGGCTCGAACCCGCGAACCGCGAGATCATGACCTAAGCGAAAGTCAGATGCTTAACCGACTAAGCCAATCAGGCGCCCCAATAATGTTCATTTCTTATGTGTAAAGTAAAGGTAGATGTGTGAAACCATACTCTGCACATTCTCCACCTTCTTTAGAGACATTTAAGCAATTGGAATGGTTCTCAGGGAGGTTTGTAGTCTTTTTCTTAGGGTTAACGATGTCTCCACCCAAATCTTAGAACGTTAGAGCTTGAAGGGAAGGCCAGCTATAGTTTCTTCTCCAAATAACCGTTGGAAGACAACATAGCCTGCCTATGGTATTTATGTCCGCTTATCGTCAGGGTCCTGTCACATGATTTCTCCAGATATGTCATCTGCATCTAGCCCCAGCCAATGAGTGGGTTTGCTTAGTCTACAAGAGGGTCATTAGATTAACGAGCAGTAGCTTTTACCTTAAGCTCCATGGATGAGGAAGAAAAAAATAGATAAACACTTTGGTAGAAATATTGGTAGATATTTGGTAGAAATATGGCATGCCCCCTAGATGCCTGCATATTTGTTTGGTTTACCCCATATCATTCCAGATACCTCTAAGGTGCCTAGTTGTCTTTTCAACATTACCTGTAAGACCCATGTTAGTGGGAACTTCGTGACTATGCCTCACTATTCCATAGAAGTGATACAGGTTCCATTTAAACCTGGCAGTCACTGAGCTGGCATCCTTCCCTTAGCCTGAATCTCATAGCCTGGGAAAAGTGGGAACTTTCTTTGTATCTCTATTTCCTGCTCTTGGCCAGGTGAAGGCAGTTTTGACTGTTCATTGTATCACCATCCTCTAATTGAGCCTTGGTGCATTCCGTGTGACCTTGATATCACTTCCCTTTCTGAGCCTCAGTTTCTACACTTGTACAGTGGAAAGATTAATTAAAGTTCCCTTTTATAGACCCTTCAAATACAAGCTATCGTGAATCGAAAGTTGTATGCCACATCATATCCTTTATACCTACCTTTCATTTTTTTAACAGTGCAGCACTTTTTAAGAGTTATTTTTATTAGTTATATATGTGTTCATAATTTAAAGGAACAATAGGTTTATAAGAATTATTACAAAAACAAACTGGCCCTCTTCCCCATTTACTTCTCACCAAATGCAGTCACTTTTAATTCAGCTGATTCTTTGATTTACCTCCATATATATAAATGGCATGTTAATATTGCTATTGTTTTTATGCTTTAGTCATTTTTTAACGGACAACCCACTTTATTTTTTTTCAAACCTACTGATAGTTTACTTATTGTTTTTTAGTGATTCATCACTTACACATAACTCCCCATGCTCATCCCAACAAGTGTCCCCCTTAACATCCCTTGCCCATTTAGTCCATCCCCCACCCAGAGCCCCTCTAGCAACCCTGTTTGTTCTCTGTATTTAAGGGTCTCTTACGGTTTGTCTCCCTCTCTGTTTTTATATTAGTTTTGCTTGCCTTCCTTTATGTTCATCTGTTTTGTATCTTAAACTTCACATATGAGTGAATTCATATGATATTTGTCTTTCTCTGACTAATTTCACTTAGCACAGTACTCTCTAGTACCATCCACATTGTTGCAAATGGCAAGCTTTCATTCCTTTTGATCACTGAGTAATATTCCATTGTATATATATCCCACATCTTCTCTATCCATTCATCTATCGATGAACATTTGGGCTCTTCCCATACCTTGGCTATTATTGATAGGGCTGCTATAAACATTGGAGTGCATGTGCTCCTTCGAAACAGCATACTTGTATCCCTCAGATAAATACCTAGTAGTGTAATTTCTGGGTCATAGGGTAGTTCTATTTTTAATTTTTTGAGTAACCTCCATACTGTTTTCCCAGAATGGCTGCACCAGTCTGCATTCCTACCAGCAGGGCAAAAGGATTCCGCTTGCTCCGCATCCTAGCCAACATCTATTGTTGCCTGAACTGTTAATGTTAGCCATTCTGACAGGTGTGAGGTGGTATCTCATTGTGGTTTTGCTTTTTATTTCCCTGATGATGAGTGATGTTGAGCATTATTTTATGTGTCTGTTAGCCATCTAATGTCTTCTTTGGAGAAGTGTTTATTCATGTCTTTTGCCCATTTCTTCACTGGATTATTTGTTTTTTGGGTGTTGAGTTTGATAAGTTCTTTATAGATTTTGGATACTAACCACTTATCTGATATTTCATTTGTAAATATCTTCTCCCATTCGGTTGGTTACCTTTTAGTTTTGCTGATTGTTCCCTTTCCTGTGCAAAAGTTTTTTATCTTGATGAGGTCTCAATAGTTCATTTTTGCTTTTGTTTCCCTTGCCTCTGGAGACATGTCAAGTAAGAAGTTGCTGTGCCTGGGTGGCTAAGTTGGTTAAGTGTCGGACTTCGACTCAGGTCAGGATTTCATAGTTTTTGGGTTGGAGCCCCGCATTGGGCTCTGTACTGACAGCTCAGAGCGTGGAGCCTGCTTCAGATTCTGTGTCTCCCTCTCTCTCTGCCCCTCCCTGGCTTGCACTCTGTCTGTCTTTGTCTCTCAAAAATGAATAAGCATTTAAAAAATCTTTTAAAAAGTTGCTGTAGTCAAGGTCGAAGAGGTTGTAGCCTGTTTTCTCCTCTAGGATTTTGATGGCTTCCTGTCTTACATTTAAGTCTTTCATCTATTTTGAGTTTCTTTTTGTGTATGGTATTAAGAGCATGGTCCAGGTTCATTCTTCTGCAAGTCACTGTCCAGTTTTCACAACACCCATTTGCTGAAGAGACTGTCTTTTTTCCATTGGATATTCTTTCCTACTTTGTCAAAGATTAGTTGGCCATACTTTTGTGGGTCCATTTCTGGGTTCCCAATTCTGTTCCATTGATCTATGTGTCTGTTTTTGTACCACTATCATACTGTCTTAAGGATTACAACTGGGGTTTTTTTTGTTTGTTTTTTTTAATTTTTTAATGTTTTATTTATTTCTGAGAGAGAGAGAGAGAGAGACAGCGTGAGCGGGGGGCAGGGGAGTGGTTCAGAGAGAGAGGGAGACACAGAATCTGAAACAGGCTCCAGGCTCTGAGTTGTCAGCACAGAGCCCGACGCGGGGCTTGAACCCACCAACCGTGAGATCATGACCTGAGCCGAAGTCGGACGCTTAACCAACTGAGCCACCCAGGTGCCTCAAGGATCACAGCTTTATAATATAGCTTGAAATCCAGAATTGTGATGCCTCCAGCTTTTTTTTCTTTTTTTTTTTTCAGCATTGCTTTGGCTATCCAGGGTCATTTCTGGTTCCATACAAATTTTAGGATTGTTTGTTCTACCTCTGTGGAGAATGCTGGTGTTATTTTGAGAGGGATTACACTGAATATATAGATTGTTTGGGTAGTATTGACATTTTAACAATATCTTTTCTCTTCCAATCTATGAGCATGCAATGTGTTTCCATTTTTTTTGTATCTTCTTCAATTTCTTTAATAAGCTTTCTGTAGTTTTCACTGTATAGATTTTTCACCTCGTTGGCTAGATTTATTCCCAGGTATCTTACAGGTTTTGGTTCAGTTGTAAATGGGATTGATTCCTTGATTTCTCTTTCTGCTGCTTCATTATTGCTGTATAGAAATGCAACTGATTTCTGTACATTGATTTTATATCCTGTGACTTTGCTGAATTCATGGATTAGTTCTAGCAGGTTTTTTTTTCTTTTTTTCATGTTTTAATTTTTTCTGAGAGAGAGACATGTGAACAGGGGAGGGTCAGAGAGAGAGGGAGACACAGAATCCAAAACAGTCTCCAGGCTCTGAGCTAGCTGTCAGCACAGAGCCCGACCCAGGGCTCGAACCCATGAACCGTGAGATCATGACCTGAGCCGAAGTCGGATGCTTAACCAACTGAGCCACCCAGGTGCCCCAAGTTCTAGCAGTTTTTTGGTGCAGTCTTTTGGGTTTTTCACATAGAGTGTCATGTTGTTTGCGAAGAGTGAAAGTTTGACTTCTTCCTTGCCAATTTGGATGCATTTAATTTCTTTGTGTGACAACCCACTTTAGAAGCTGAAGATTTAACTCTTCTTAATCTCCTTATCACTTACCCACACCACACACACTTCCCTATCTTAATACCATGATATTATAATTTTGATTAGGTTGAAAGTCATTATTTTGTCATTGTAATTTGTGGAATGCTAGTCTCAGTTGAACCAAGCAGTGTACTATGATTATTGTTGCGCATCTTGTTTTCAGAGTAAATCTTGTTGATTTCTTTATGTATTTATTTTGCTGGGTAGTTATTAATTCAACCTTAAGCTCATTTACTACTATGTATATCTCTGTTTATGCTAAAGCACATTATATATTCTATCCATTTCAAACTCTTAAAAAAAAGTCTCTTCTGGACCCTTCTGAGTTTCTCGACATTCTCTTCACCTACCTTTTGTGTTATTCCAGGTTTGCTCCTTCCCATGTCTTTGTTTTCCCATGTAGATCTTTCTTAGATTTGCATGTTTAATTTTACAACAACAAACCTGTTTGTTCTCTTTGAAGCTTCTCTTCATCAGTAGTATTCTGCAGTCTTACCGAGATGTGAGTATTTTTACTTGTCATGCTGGACACTTTATGTCCCCATCCATTCTTTGGTTTCTTGAAATTTTCGTAAATTCTTTTTTCAGTGACTTTCTCCCATTTCTTTGTCTCCCTCGCTTCTTCTGTTGAACCTCTTGAACTCATAGTGTAATATTCTTAACCCTCTTTATTTTTATCCCTATTCTCTTTGACTTTTTGCTCTACTTTTGTGTAAGTTTACCTCAACTGTATCTTCCAGATTTTGTATTTAGTTTCTTGTGTCTAGCATCTTACTTTTAAAGTATCCTTATTCATTACTCGAGTGGCATTTTCCAAAGGGTGTTTGGTGGGAAACCAGTTATACAAAACTATGTGGATAAAAAGATTTTACATACATTTAGAAAATTTGTCACATGCAATAAACTATTTGTAAAAAAAAAAAAAAAAGAAAGAAAATTTGTCACATGCTTAGGAAATGCTTATACTCTACTTCCCCACTCTTGGATATTCGCATCTGCTATGAACTCTTTTTTTGTTTTCTGAATTTTACTAGACTGTTATTTTTTAGGTTCACAACAAAATTGAGCAGAAGGTCCAGAATTTTTCCATATACCCCAGCCTCAATACATACATAGCCTTCTCCATTATCAACATTCCCCCCACCAGAATAGTAAGTACATTTGTTTCAAGTGATCAACCTCTGTTGAAACATCATTATCACCCAGGGTCCATAGTTTACATTAGGGTTCTCTCGTGGGGTTGTACATGTTGTGGGTCTTCACAAATGTGTATTATGGCATGTATCCACCATTATGATAATACAAAATATTTTAACTGTTCTAAAGTCCATGCTTTGTCTATTCATCCCACCTTCCCCAACTCCTGGCAAGTACGCATCTTTTTGCTGTCTCTGTAGTTTAACCTTTTCCATAATGCCATGTATTTGAAATTATGCAGTGTGTAGCCTTTTCACATTGACCTTTTCACTTAGTAATGTGCATTTAAATTTTCTTCATGTCTTTTCATGGCTCATTTCTTTTTAGGGCTGAATCATATACTATTGTCTGGCTATATCACAGTTTATCTGTTCACCTACTGAAGGACATCTTGGTTGCTTCCAAGTTTGGGCAATTATGAATTAAGCAGCTGTAAACATCCATTTTTTTGTTTTGTTTTTTTGTTTCTTGGGGTTTTTTTTGGTGTAGACATAAATTTTCCATTCCTTTGGGTAAATACCAAGGAATGAGATTGCTGATCATATGTTAAGAGCATGTGGAGTTTTGTAAAGTGTGGCCAAACTGTCTTCCAGAGTGGCGGTACCATTTTGCACTCCCACAAGCAATGAAAGAGTTGCTTTTGCGCCACATACTCACCAGCATTTGGTGGTATTAGCGTTCTGGATTTTGGCCCTTCCCATAGGTGTGCAGTATTTCATTGTTGTTTGAATTTGCATACCCCTAATGACATAGACAGGAAAGCGTCTTGTCACACGTTTATTTGCTATTTGTGTTTCTTCTTTGGGGAGGTATCTAACAGTTTTTCATTGGGTTCATTTACTTTTCGTTGACTTTTTAAAAACTCTTCGCATATTTTGGAAAACGATTCTTTATCAGGTGTATCTTTTGCAGAGTTTTCTCCCCGGCTGTGGCTTTTCTTCTCATTATCTTGTGTTTTTCCCAGAGCAGAAGATTTCAATTTTAGTGAGTCCAGCTTATCGATTATTTCTTTCATGGATCACGTCTCTGGTGTTATATCTAAAAAGCCATTGCCATGCCCCAAGGTCATTGTCATTTTTTCTCCTGTTTTGTTTTCTAGGAGTCTTATAGTTTTGAATTTAACATTTAGGTCTGTGAACTATTTTGAATTAATTTTTGTGAAGGTCATAAAGTCTGTGTCTAGATTCCTTTTTTTGCATGTGACTGTCCAGTTGTTTCAGTGCCACTTGTTGAAATGACTGTGTTTTTCTCTATTGTATTGCCTTTGTTCCTTTATCAAAGATCAGCTCACTATATTTATGTGGGACTGCTTCTCAGCTTTCTGTCTGTTCCATTGATCTATTTGTCTGTTCTTTCACCAATACTATACTCTCTTGATTACTGTAGCTTTCTAGTGAGTCTTGAAGTTAGGTAGTATCAACCCCTGTTCTTTTCCGTCAATATTGTGTTGACTATTTAGAGGTTTTTTTGTCTCTCCATATAAACTTTAAAATCAGTTTCTCAGTAGCCACAAAATAACTTGCTGGGATTTTGACTGGGATTGCTTTGAATCTGTAGATCAAGTTGGAAAAAACTGACATCGTGACAATATTGAGTCTTCCTATGAACATGAGAAAGCTCTTCATTTGTTTAGTTTCCTCTTTCTTATTTTATTTTTTTATTATGATAAGTGTACTCATTAATACCCATCACCTATTTCACCCATCCCCCATCCAACTCCCCTCTGGTAACTATCAGTTCATTCTCTAAAGTTAAGAAGTTTTGTTTTGTTTTTATTCATCAGAGTTTGTAGTTTTCCTTATATAAGCCCTATACATATTGTGTTAGATTTATACCTAAGTATCTCATTTTTGGAGGTACTAATGTAAATGTATTGTGTCTTTAATTTCAGACTTCACTCATTCCTTGCAATTGACTTTTGTATATTTACCTTGTATCCTGCAACTTTGCTATAATTGCTTATTAGTTCCAGGAATTTTTTTTGTCAGTTCTTTTGCATTCTCCCCATAGACATTTGTGTCATCTGTGAACAAAGAAAATTTTATTTCTTCTTTCCCAATATAAATACCTTTTATTTCCTTTTCTTATTACATTAGTCAGGACTTTTAGTACAATAATGAAATGTTGTAGTGAGAGGGAACATGCTTACCTCGTTCCTGATCTTAATGGGAAAGCTTCTGGTTTCTCACCATTAAGTGATGTGAGCTGAAGGTTTTTTGTAAATATTCTTTATCAGGCTCAGGAAGTTCCCCTCCATTCCTTGTTTGCTGAAAGTTTTTATCATCAATCAATCTTGGATTTTGTCGCATGTTTTTTCTAAAGTTAAGTTATCTATTCATATGATCATGTGATAGTTTTTCTTTAGCTTGCTCATGTGATGGATTACATTAATTGATTTTTTTAATGTTTTGAACCAGGCTTTCTCACACCTGAGATAAATTTCATTTGGTTGTCGGGGCGCCTGGGTGGCTTAGTCAGTTAAGCGTCCGACTTTCACTTGGGTCATGATCTTGCTGTTCGTGGGTTCGGGCCCCGCGTCAGGCTCTGTGCTGACTGTCAGCTCGGAGCCTGGAGCCTGTTTCAGAGTCTGTGACTCCCTCTCTCTCTGACCCTCCCCTGCTCACGCTGTCTCTCTCTCTCTCTCTCTCCTAGAAATAAATAAAAAATTAAAAAAATTTCATTTGGTTGTAGTGTATAATTTTTTTAATATATTGTTGGATTGGATTCGCTAATATTTTGTTGAGGAATTTTACATCTATGTTCATGAGAGACAGTGGTCTATAATTTTCTTTTCTTATAATGTTTTCTCTGGTTTTGGTATTAGGGTAATGCCAGTCTCCTAGAATGAATTATGAAGTATTCTTGCTGCTTCTGTTTTCTAAAAGAGATTACAGATAATTGGTAAAATCTATTTCTTAAGTGCTTAGTAGAATTAATCAGTGAATTCATCTGAGTCTGCTGCTTTCTATTTTGGAAGATTATTAATTATGATTCAATTTCCTTAATATTGCATATCAGATTATCTTTTTCTTCTTGTATGAATTGTGGCAGACTGTGGATTTCATGGATTGGCCCATTTTATCTAGATTATCAAATTTCTGGGTCTAGAATTATTCATAGTATTGCTGTGTTATCCTTTTAATGACCATGGATCTGTAGTGGTACCCCCTCTTTTATTTCTGATATTAGTAATTTGTGTCATTTTTTTTTTTAATTTGGCCCATCTAAAGGCTTTTGATGTTATTGATCTTTTCAAAGAACCAGCTTTTGGTTTCATTGATTTTGTTGTTATTGTTGTTGACTTCTTGTTTTCAGTGTCATTGATTTCTGCTGTTTTTTATTATTACTTTTCTTATGCTTACTTTAGATTTAATATGCTCTTTTTTTCTAGTTTCCTAAAGTAGAAGCTTAGGGTTTTTTTAATGTTTGTTTATTTTTGAGAGAGAGAGACAGAGAGACAGAATGTGAGCAGGGGAATGGCAGAGAGAGAGTGAGATACAGAATCTGAAGCAGGCTCCAGGCCCTGACCTGTCAGCAGAGAGCCCCGACGTGGGGGTCAAACTCATGAACTGTGAGATCATGACCTGAGCTGAAGCTGGACGCTTAACTGACTGAGCCCCGATAAATTATATTTTTATTTTCATTTAGTTTTATATACTTTTAAGTTTATCTGGAGATTTATTCTTTGACCCATATGTTATTTATAAGTATTTTGTTTAACCTCCTAGTACTGGGGAGATTTTCCACCTATCTTTCTATTACTGATTTTTTTGTTTATTGCATTGTGGTTTAAGAGCAAATATTGTATGATTTCTATTCTTTTAAATTTATTAAGGTATGTTTTATAGCCCAGTGTGTCTTCATGAATGTTTCATAGGAGCTTGAGAAGAATGTGTGTCCTACTGTTGTTAAGTGAAATAACCTATAGATGTCAACTATGTCCAGTTGATTGATGGTGCTGTTGTGTTCAACAATGTCCTCACCATTTTCTGCCTGCCAGATCTGTCCATTTCTGAAAGAGAGAGATGATGAAATCTCCAATTAAAATCGCGGATTCAGCTGTTTATCCTTAGAGTTCTATTAATTTTTAACTCTGACATTTTGATGGTCTGTTTGTAGTTGCATATACAGTAAGAATTGTTATATCTTCTTAGATGAATTACAATTAAGTCATTATGTAATGCCCCTCTTCATCTGTAGTACCTTTCCTTGCTCTTTAATCTGCTCCATCTGAAATTAATATAGTTGTCCTGCTTTCTTTTAATTAATATTAGCATGGTATATCTTTCTCCATCCCTTTGCTGTTCACCCATATGCTTTTTTATATTTAAAGTGGGTTTCTTGTAGGCAACACAGAGTTGGGTCTTGTTTTTTGATCCACTTTCCCAATCTCTTTTAATTGATATATTTAGACCATTGATATTTAAAGTAATTATTGACATAGTTTGAGAAGTATCTACCATATTTGTTCAGTTTCCCATTTGTTGCCTTTGTTCTTTGTGCCTATTTTTTTTAATGTTTTATTTATTTCTGAGAGAGAGAGAGACAGCGTGAGCAGAGGAGAGTCAGAGAGAGGGAGACATAGAATCTGAAGGAGGCTCCAGGCTCTGAGCTATCTGTCAGCACAGAGCCCGACGTGGGGCTCGAACTCACAAACCGTGAGATCATGACCTGGGCCGAAGTCGGACACTTAACCAACTGAGCCACCCAGGCACCCCTCTTTGTGCCTATTTTTGTCTTCTACTTTTTCTCTGCCTTTGGTGGTTTTAGTTGAGCATTTTAT
Source organism: Hyaena hyaena (assembly GCF_003009895.1). Taxonomy (NCBI): domain Eukaryota; kingdom Metazoa; phylum Chordata; class Mammalia; order Carnivora; family Hyaenidae; genus Hyaena; species Hyaena hyaena. Next base: position 1,097,085 of record NW_024081183.1, on the reverse strand, counting down.
GATTCCATTTTTTCTCCTTTTTTAGCATATGTTACTTTTTAAGGTTTTTTGTTTTTTAAGTTTATTTATTTGAGACAGAGACAGCATGGCATGGGGGAGAGGCAGGGAGAAAGGGGGACAGAAAATCCCAAGCAGGCTCCCCGCTGTCAGCGCAGAGCCCAATGCAGGGTCAAACTCATGAAACCATGAGATCATAACCTGCGCTGAAACCAAGAGTCATATGCTTAACTGACTGAACCACTCAGGTACCCTTCTTTTTTAGGTTTTTAGTGATTACCGTAGAATTTACAATATACATTTATAACTAATACAAGTCTACTTTCAAAAAGCACTATACATTGTGGCATACACACACACACAAAAAAAAAGCACTATACTACTTCACAGATATAATAACAAGGAATCCTAATTCCTCCTTTCCATCCCTTGTATGATTGCTGTCATTCATTTCACTTATACAGAAGTGTTAATAAATATATACATAAACACAAATATATCGTTGCTATTTCTATTTTGAACAAACTGTTATCTGTTAGATCAGTTAAGAATAAGAAAAGTAAGTTTCTATTTTGCCTTCACCTGTTTCTTCTCCAGTGTTCTTTATGTAGATTTGAGTTTCTGATCAATATTATTTTCCTTCTCTTTAAGGAACTTCTTGAACCTTTTTTTGCAAGGTAATCTACTAGTAACAAAGCAACAAACTTTTTTTTTTTTTCTTTGGTCTGAGAAAGACTTTATTTCTCCTTCACTTTTGAAGGATAAGTTTGCAGGGTACAGAATTTAGGTTGGTGGGTGTTTTCCCTCAACACTTAAATTATTTCGCTCCAGTCTCTTCTTACTCATATGGTTTCTAAGCATGTAATTTTTGCTGTTGCTCCTCTATAGGTGAGGGAGGGGGCGGGTTTGCCTCTGATTTATTTCAACATTTTTTCTTCATTTTTGTTTTCTGCACTTTTATATAACATGCTTAGTTGTAGGGGTGTTTTTGGTATTTGTCATGCTTGATGTTCTCCGATCTTCCTGGATCTGTGTCTGATATTAATTTGGGGAAATTCTTCTCTCCTTATCCCTTCAAAAATTTCTTTTGTTCCTTTCTTTTTTCTCCTTCTGATATTCCTGTTGTGTGTATACTCTACACCTTTTGTAGTTATCCCACAATTCCTGAATAGTCCAGTTCCCTGGGAGTTGTTTTGCTTTTTTTCAGCCTTTTATCCCCCTCTTTTCCCTCTAGAGTTTGGGAAGTTTCTGTTGAGATACCATCAAGCCCAGTGATTCTTTTCTTGGTCATGCCCACTGATGAGTCTACTAATTTGTCCATCAAAGGCAGTCATTTGTGCTGCAGTGAATACTGCAGCAGCTCTCTAGCATTTCTTTTTGATTCTTTCTTAGAACTTCCATCTCTTCACTTACATTGCATATCTTTTTTACATGCTGTCTACTTTATTCATTGGAGCCCTTAGCATATTAATCATAGTTTTAAATTCCCAATCTAATAACTCCAACATCCCTGCCATGTCTGAGTCTAGTTCTTACACTTTCTAGTCTAAGGTTAGTTTCTTATGCATATGCTTTAGTCTTATGCTTTATCTCTTAAAACTGCAGTTTTTGCCTTTTAGTATACCTTGTAATTTGTCTCTTGATAACCAGACATGATGTACTAGGTAAAAGGAGTTGTTGTAAATAGGCCTTTACTAATGTGATGGTAAGGTTCTGGGAGAGATAGAAGTATTCTATTCTATAGTCCTGTGATTAGGTCTCAGTCTTTGCGGGGATGGGGGCGGGGGGGTTGTGCTCCTAAACTATGAACTTCACTAGTATTTCTTATCCTTGCTCTTAGGTGGGACAAGATGGCTGGGGTGGGAATTGGGTATTTCCCATTCTCCCGGATAAGTTAGGCTCTATCAAATCCCAGCAGGTTATGCGCCAGTAAAATAGTCTTCCTGAGGACAGGCCTTGTTAAGGCCTGTCTACTCTTCTGTAGACTCTGGCATCTTTTTAAATGGTTCCTTTTCTGCATTCACTGATGGAAACATGAGGGATGTTTCTCTAATACTGTGAGAACGCGGTTGAACTCCTAATGGTAAAACTCACAAAAGTGTGGGACCCCACCCCCTCAATGACTGGGGCCCTCTAGAGTTCTTAACTCTCAGGCTTGTCCACACTAAACTTCCAGCAATTCATCAGTTGCAGTTCAGATTCTCCTACCTTGGCGTTGGTTAGTTGTGGAAGTTTCTGCTCATGGGTTTCCGCTTAGTAAAATGTGATTTTTCTGTGTTCTCCCATTTGCCTCTCCAAACTTGGGTGGCATCAGTTTGCCCTGTGACCTCACTTCTTGGATGGATCTAAAACAGAGTGTTAATTTTTCAGTTTGTTCAGCTTTTCACTTGTTGGGATAGAATAGCCACTTCTGAGGTCTTAACATACTGAACCCCTCTCCAATTTTTTTTTTTACAACATCTGATTTCATGGATGCAGTAGAAAACCAAAACATGACTATTATAAATATCCTTATGACTTTAAGATTAGAAAGGATTTTAAAAATAAGGCAAAAGCATAAACTATAAAAGGTATATAATTTTATATACCAGAAAAGGGTAATATCTTATTAATATTAAGACAGCTCATCTCTCTTCCCCATGGCATTGTTTGGAGTGGCTCAGTTGGGACCGGAGGACCCAGTTCCAAGATGGCTCGTTCACATGGCTAGCAATTGGCGCTGGCTATTGGTTCTTATTGGTTCTTTTCTATACAGACCTCCAAAGGGTAGTTTGGGCTTCCTCATCCTATGGTGGGTGGGTTCCAAGAGCAAGTGTCCCAAGAAACAAGAAGTAGAGACTTCCAGTTCCTTAAGATGGAAGCCCCCAAATTAGCATACCATCATTTCTACCATATTTTACTAATTAAGCAATCACAAAGCTCAAATTCAAGAGAAGGAGAATAGACCCCACTCCTCTGTCGGAAGAGGGTCAAAGAATTATGGACCTCATTGTAAAATCACCTCAGTCTACTCTCTGGACATAATTCATTTACATTTTTCCTACTTGGGACATTTATTCTTCCCTTTGTGAGATTCTCCGTTAAAAGTCTCATCCCTTTACAACATCAGGCTCTGGATCTAGGATCTCATCATCTAAATCAAATGCAGGTGCAAATGAGACCTCTCAGGTGCAGATTGTCAGGCACGGCTCCTTGAGTGTCATTCTTCTGAATCTGAAGACCTGTGAACTAAATAAAAATGTTGTCTGCTCTCCACATAGCTCATCTACAGTGGTGGGACAGCCCTAGGATAACTTACAGATGCCCCCTCCACCCACCCCTCCAACAGGGAGCAGTCACTGGCTTGTAGAAATTCTGAAATCCAGCCAGGCTCATGGTGCCAGTTCCTTCATTGGACCCAATCTTACTTTCTTGGGGCTGTTTTCCATGGCTCTCCTCTTTGTCCTCTGAATCATCCTTCCTTTTCCACAGAAAACCGAGATTGCTTTCTTGGTCTTCGTCCCATCTGTGGAAGGTTTGGATCTAAAGTCCTCTGTTCATTCTGTACCATTTCTGTCCCTTTTAGTCTGAGTGGGCAGTGCCTCTGCCACAGTGATTCTCTTAGAAACTTGAGGGGTTTACTAGGAATATTATTGAGATTTTCTTCATTAGACAAAGGCACAACCACGAATCGCTTGAAGATCAGCTCTCCTCTACTTTGGGCTTCCTGTATGGCTGCTGTGAGATAATGCCCTTAAGGTTCTTAGAAACTCTTACCATTTAAGGGAAAAAATCTGCAAGACTGGCCCTTAAGATTCTTAGAGGGCCTTTTGGTCAGGAAGAGTCTATGAAGCATAGTCTTAAATCATTCTGGCACCTTAACAAAATATTTTATTGCCCCATTGTGGATTTGACTCTTTCTTAACTTAGTATCCTTTGCCTTCTGGAAGGACTGAAAGTAAGAAGCAATTTTATTTGTGGACTTTTTTCATTTTTATATATTTTTTAAGCTCATCTTTCTCATTTTGCATTTTTATCATAGGCATTGAGTCGCCACCTTGCACTTTCATTACTTTGTCTAGAAGTCTCTTTAGTTATTTCACCAAGTTCACCGGGTCCCATGTTACTGCAGGTGACAGTGTTATCAGACTCTATATCACTGCCTAGCCAAGTGTCCCCTGTCCTCCATCTTCCAATAAGATTTTCCTCACTTGCCCTAAGCTCTCCCTGACAGCCTCCTGAAGACCTTGTGGGCTTCCATTCACAGGTTTCTCAGAGAATCGTTGTGGTAGAAGCATTGCCTGCTCAGACTAACAGGGACAGAGATGGTACAAAATAAAAAGAACTATGTGACCCCCACCCCTTTACAGGTTTCTGTTCAAACCCCTTTCTGCTTTCACCCACACCCTTTGTGTGGCCCTTCATGCTTCTCCTGCCTCCCAGTCTCAAAGCCAATGCCGTGAGTGTTAGGCTTTTGTTACTGCAGCACCCTGTCTGTGGCACCACTGTCTCTTCCAATTATACAGCAACCACCACAAACTTCATGGCTAAAACAACAGTGTGGGCAGGCCTAGGTGGCAACTGCTTGTACCTGCTCCGCGCGGTGTCCGCTAAGGTGACTTGACTGGGATTGTAGGACCCACGTCTACTCATGGCTGACAAGTTGGTCTTGGCTGATGGTTTCTCTCCACAAAGACCTCGCCCCGGGGTGGCTTTGGTCCCTCACATGTGTTCATTGGGTTCTAAGAGTGAATGTCCCAAGAAAAAGGAAATGGAAACTGTCAGCTTCTTAAATAAGCAAGCCCTGGGCCCCAAAACCAGCAGTGTCGTTTCTGCACAGTCTGTTGGTCAGGTATCACACAGATCGACAGAAGGGATGTCAAAGGTGTGGGAGTCATGTTTTTAAACTACCACAGTCTTCTCAAGGTTATATTGTTTGCCTTTTATCTTTCACCCTTTAATCTACATAGAATTTCTTTTTGTAATCACCACTGGACAGGTTATATTTTTTTCCTTTTGTGTAAACACAAAAATTAAGTAAAATTTACATGCCGTGAAATGTACATATCTTAAAGTACAATTAGATGACTTTTAGTCTTTGTAAGCACCATGTAGCTACAACCCAAGTCAAGATGAAAGTCATCTCTCCACCCCTGGAAGTTACATCATGCCCCCTTATGGTCAGCCTTCTCTCGCACCTTCATTCTGATGCCTCTCACTGTAGATTTGGTTTTTCTGATTTTTGGTTAGATTTGAACTTAATACCTAAATAGAATAATACTATATGTACCTTTTGTATTTGGTTTCTTTCAATAAAAGTAATGTTTTTGAGGAGCACCCTGTCAATAGTTCATTCCTTTTTACTGCCAAATGCTATCCCAATAAATGAATATACCACAATTTTATGTGCATTCTCTCATTATGGACATTTGGGTTGGTTCTAGTTTTAGGATGTTATGACTAAGCTGCTATGAACATTCGTATGAGTGTCTTTTCGTAGATAGATTTCTTCGTTTATTTTAACTACTCTTTTTATCTCTTTGAGTTTTAAAATTTTTACTTTTGTTTTCATTGAAAGAGTCATATCATGACATGGAAACCCTAACAGATTTCACCCAATCCTTCTTTCATTAGATCTGCCTTCACACCCACCTCCAGGGGCACCTGCCCATTCTTGGGTCTGTTGTGAATTATAAGATGTTTCAGAAAACAGCTTGGTTCTCATCATTGCCCATTCTCGGTTAAGGATTTGGCTTTCTTGGGTCTGCTTGGTCAGTTGCTGCTTTGCTTATCTGCTTTCCAGCTTCCAGAATTTTCAGCTGTCCCCATTATTGTCTGGCTCATTTTAGAGGGTTTTAGCAGAGAACAGAGTTGAATGTTTATTTCAATGCATCTTGCTTATTCTTTACCTTTTTCCCTTCTTTCTTTTCTACCAGTCATCTTCCACATCCTGCCTTTCTCTTGCTATTTTCCATTTCCGTCTCTCCCTCTTCCCTTCCCTTAGAATTAGGTGCAGAATCCTCAGAGAGCATGTGGCTCGGCCCCCTCATTTTACATCCCTAAACCAGAAGCCCCACGAATGAGGATGGCAGTCTGTCCACGGTCAGCACAGCTCCCGCTCTTATCTGTTTTTGCCTTTAATAGCAAAAAAGACCTTTTGCTCACCTGTTCTTTCATCAGTTAATGATCCATGACAGTGTGAGAAAGCAGAGTACCCTCTTCAAGTGGCTCCTATAAGGTACTTCAGAAGAATGCCATGGCTCACCAGACTGCTGTGGGTTCTCTCTGGAGATCAAGGAATCTCCTCTGTTTCGGACTGCCTCTTACTCCTGTGCCCAGCCTGTCCCCTGCCTAGCACAGTGCCAGGTAGAGAGTTGCAGCAGGAGAGTGCCCAGCTGGCGTGACCAGAGAAACTACTGAAACAGCTCTCTAGATGGGACCCTCGGGCCCTTTCTGTTGTTTTCTTTAGTCCATATTTCTCTATTTTACTACTTTCTTTGGACCTGAGTGTTAATGCAGAAGATAACAAAGGGACTCCACGGCCCAGAACAGAAATCGAGGCGGGTGACCAGCGGTGTGACCATTCTAAGTGCAGAGCCACACACACACAAGCACACTCTGGCTAATATTGTCATGGCCCCTGCCGTCCCTGACACATGTAAGACATACAAAGAATGTGTGGGGCAACCAAGTACTGAACACAAAAGTACATATATCTGGGAAGTTGTTTAGATTCTCTTTTCAGTGCACAGAAGACCAAGTACAAGTTCTGTGCCTTGGCTTTTGGTCTGGGCTGCTCTTCCAGCAGGCTCTGTTCCCAGAGCCTTTGGTCATGCAATCTGGGCTGTTTGCAGCTGGACAGAGCCACCCTCTGCCCCCTCCCTGTGTTTCACCAGCCTAGCAGCTGAGAATCCTGCTAGGGACCAGAGCCCAGAGTGTGAGGCACAGAAGAGAGCACTGTTCTGTCACTTCTCTCCCCCGGACGCTCTTTAAGCTGTTCTGACTCTTTGTCTCCTACAGTGTGTATTTACTTGAACAAGAATGGCAGCACGGGCCCCCACTTAGATAAGAAGAAGGTCCAGCTGCTCCCTGACCATTTTGGGCCAGCTCGCGCCTCTGTGGTATTGCAGCAGGCTGTCCAGGCTTGCATCGACTGTGCTTATCATCAGAAAACGGTCTTCAGCTTCCTCAAACAGGGCCATGGTGGTGAAGTAATCTCAGGTAAGCATCCTTGGGCTGGGGTGGCCTCCTAACCAGAAGGGCAGGCCTTCTCACCCGCCTGATTTGTGGCAAGGCATCCTGGGTCCTACTACAGTCAGGCCTGTAGGCTTTGGAAAAACGTGAAGGGATTATGTTCCTCAGAGAGCCTTCCTTGTCGACAGCCAGAAGCCCTGTGAGCCTTACGCACTCATCTGCCAAGTAGAGTGCCAGGCATACTCTGCCTAACCCAGCCACTAAGCACACCCCTCTCCTGTCCACCGGCTTAGCCTCTGCACACAGAAAATGTATGTGTGTTGCTTTAAAGGCGTTCCAGAAGAAAGAGTCCAGAGGGACCGCATTGTGGCAGCAGGAGCTTCTCCAGATTGCCACAGCCCCCCACCTGGCCTCAGGGGACCAGAGGACTCTTAGGTTCTTCAGGCTCCTTAGCTGCCCAGGCCTAAGCCAGCCCTGTTATAAGGAAGTTGAATCCCCGGGCAGAGTGGGAAAAAACATTCCCCCTCTCTTTCCTGCTACCAGAGTTTGATTCGACTGTGCAGTTTTTTGTTTTCACTGAGAACATTCCCTTTTTCTGCTGTGCCCTAGTTCTGTTTCCGTGGTCCCAAGTCCAAAACTCCATTCTTTACCCACCAAACCTATGAAGACTTCACCTGGAGCCTTTCAGTCTCAACTGCATGATACTGCAGTCTCCCATCCCTTCCCACTAACGAGCCTCAGGAAACCCAGCTGATGTGAAAGACCCCGGCCAATATCTGTGTTCCTTTAGAAGACCCCATTTGTCACTGTATTTTGTTAGCAAACATTCTTTGAGCTTTTACCGTATGTCAGAGGTTATTGCCAGGCACTGGCCAGGGGAGGAGGAGAAAAGACGACAGGCAAGAGGTAGTCTCACGTGTGAGAAATGTGTAGAGGGTGATGTGGGAGCCCTGGCAAAGGAGTAATTGGCCGTGTGGAGGATGAGGGCATGCATGGAAGACACTGTTCTAGAAGGCCGAGGACTGCTGGGAAATCAAGCCTTCCTTTCCTTGGGAGGCCGAGGCTTCTGTGCAGTCGTCTGCGGGAATGAGGCCTTCCCTGTGCCTCTGTGGGGTTGCTGTCACCCACACCGTTTCTAGGGTTCTTCTGCCCCCACATTGAGTCCTGGGACTGGCCTTGTCTCCCCCTTTCCTTGCTGCCCTCAGAGACAAATGCTAAGGCCTGCTTTTATAAGGATTGTACAGATATTTTTTTTTAATAGAAATAGATAGGGAGTAAAATAAAACCAAGCGTGGAATTGTTCCAAATGCTGCTGGATCTCTAGCACCCTGACACAGATCGCATTGTGCATCTAAGCCATTGCTGCCGGTAGCTGTACTCTCCGCATCTGCCCGGCTTCTCTGTTCTTAGGGAAATAGAACCCGGAGTGAGCAGATCTCCCTGAGGAGGCCCAGCCAGCTGATGGAGCAGATAGAGTTGTGTTCACAGTTGTTTTCACAAGTTGAGTAAAGTCACCTCAGAGCCCCAGGTGCAACCGGCCTGGCCGAGCCACTCCCATTACTGCAAGCCCTTTGGAGTTGGAGGCAAAAATCAAACCCTGGAGGGAGGGAGGGTAGGGCAGGGCAGGGAGGGAGGAAACCTGGGCACTGGTTGCTTTGTGCAACCAGGTGAGCCCGAGGCAAGCAGTGGGCTGGGCTCCTCCTGCCCGGCGCTGCCCCGGCTCGGCTGACTGACGGCTGATGCGCTCGCCCCGCTTCCTGAATTCCCCAGCCGTGTTTGACCGTGAGCAGCACACCCTCAACCTCCCGGCCGTCAACAGCATCACCTACGTCCTCCGCTTCCTGGAGAAACTCTGCCACAACCTTCGCAGTGACAATCTGTTCGGCAGCCAGCCCTTCACGCAGACTCATTCGCCGCTCCCCACCACCGAGTACAGCCACAGCCACGACAGGTACCTACCAGGTAGGAGCTGGGATGGGGCCGGGGCTAAGGAAGGGACACAGCGCCAGCGGCAGCACCAGCGAGGGCCCAGGCTGGCCGGCACAGCCGCTAGCCCGGCGCCTGCTGTCCGGACACCTGGCTTTCTGCGCCTTACCTTTGCTGCACCCACGGGACTCCTGGGTCTCCTCCCCTCTCTGCTCTCTCCAGGATTTTGTCTCCTCTCTCTGGGATTAACCTTCTGTCCTCTGGATTATTATCCCCAGAAGACGGTGGTTCATAGTTCCCCTTCTGAGCCCCCACGGCATGTGGCACGTGGAGCCACCGTGAGGTCACAGCACACCTCCCAGTGTGAAGCTGGCGGCATAGGCCCCAGGTAGCTCTCTCTTGCCAACAGGAAGCTGTAGTCTCAGGCTACAGAGAGAGACATGTGCTCCCCCGGGATTGGCCTTCCACTCTCTCCTTTGGCACGTGGCCCGAACTCCTCCAGCGCTGCCAGTCTAGCAAGTCCATTCAGGTTCTTGCCGTTCCCCACTCGGCTGGAAAATAACTTTCTTAGTTAGCGCAGCAGACCCGCGGCGGGAGAGCAGATGCCACGTGGCCGTGGCCGGGTCAGTGACTAAGCATTTCCAAGAGAGGGGCAAGAGTGAGTGGAACTCAGCTTCTGGAGTCCAGGACACAGAACCGCAGGGAGCGGAGGAAAGCTGACCCCAGCAGCAAGGTAGGTCGTGGTCAAGAGAGAAACCACAGGCCCTGTGGAAGGGTCTCATGGACTTCACCCTGGCCAGAGGAGCAGAAGGGCGGCGCTGTGCATGCTGGGGCTGTGCTGTCCTTTGGCGAGGGAGCCCAGGTCTGAAAGGTGCCCATTTCTGACCTGCACAAGTCTTGTGCCCACACTGCCTTCCCTGGCATCTCTTCACCATTGTCTTAACAGAGGCCACTTCCGGAGAACGCACTCAGCAAAGTGCTCCCTCAGCGCCCCCTCCCCCCTCCATCTGTACCTCTGCACCCCAACGAGCACTGCTTATGTGACAACCTGAATTTCCAATACTCCTTGTGTGAGGGCCAGACCCTGCAGACATGCCTGTGCTCCCCTCACTGATCCATTTCTTGGGAGGGAACCTATCTAAACCCTCTCCTGCTTTCTTTTAGCATGAGAATCTGAGAATAGAAAAGATCATCCTTAGTGTGTTGCAGTGGGGGTCTGGGCCGGGTATGGTATGGAGGAGGGGGCGCATAGAAAGGCAGGTTGTTAAATACCCCAATCATTGGCCTTCAGGAACTCTGGGCAGCACTTCAGTGATGAAAGCAAAGCCTCCCTGAGATTCTGAAAGAATGGGTACACGAGAGGGGGTAGTGAACACGGAGGGTAGCTGCTCATCTATAGAGAGATTTCTCAACAAACCAGGAGCCCAGAATTCTTAAATGGAATATCCTCACTGAGAACTATGAGAAACTTACCGGTAGCAGCATGCAGAGACCGGCAGGGCTGTACGTCACGGGCCCGCGGTCATGAAGGGGGCTTGAAACTGAGGCCTCGTGTGCCCTGGGAATTCTGCTCCAGTTTGCATCTCTCCGATTCAGCTACCGGACAAGAGGAAGCATGCTTTAGCCACTCTTCCTTCTTGCCTTACCAGCTAAGAGATAGAGGCAAAGACCAGGGTTATCACATACCGCCCCCACTCCTTGCCTCATTTTCAGACAGATTCAGCCACTCTCTGCACCTTCCTGTGCTCACTCTCTAGCTTTTGTTTCCCACCCTAGGTGCTCGGCAACTTGGCTGCTCCCACGCCAGTTTGTTTGCTTCTCCGAAGCGGGCATTCTAACTGTGCCGATTCAAGCCAGGACTTTGCCTGGATTTCTCACCCTCTGTGCTCCTTCCCTCGTCTTGCCTGCCTGCCTCACTGACCCCCTGCTCCACCTCTGATCATCTGTCATTCCCCGCACCTTCCTGATGACTTACCCAAACCTCTGCCAAGCAGCTTGATATGCACAGGGCTGTCTTTTGCTCTGCCCTTTGGATCCGGGGTTCATCACTGCCACCCTTCTGCGTGGCTCCACACTTCTAGTTCAGCATCCAAAGCTACCATTCCTCTTATCCAGGTACTGACTGAGGTGCCTTCTCCCTTCCCTACAGCTTGCCTCCACACTCCCGTGGCCCTTAGGGTCTTGGCCTAAGTGACCACACACTCCTGTTATAGCAGATCCCATTAGGCTTCCTTACCTTTGTTGAGACTTAACTTTTTTGGAAAAATTCCAAACCTACATAAAAGTACAAATAGGACAGTCGGCAAGGCAACCACATACTCTCCATCTAGATTTACCACTGACCGTTTTGTAATATTTACTATACCTATTTCTCTTAGGTACACATACATATATTTGTATTTGTGGGTTTTGTTTACTGAACCATCTGAGAGTTAACTGCAGATGAGAGACTTGATCCTGAATAAACTTTCTTATGGATCTCCTAAGAGTAGGAGTGTTTTCACATTCAAGAAATTTAACATTAATAAAATCTACTAGCTGATAGATAGATAGATAGATAGATAGATAGATAATCAGATTTCCTCCGTTGTCCCAATAATGTCCTCTGTAGCTGTTTTTTTCCTAATCCAGGATCCAGTGAAGGCTAAGCCACTATGTTTAGTTGTTCTGTCTCTTTAGTTTTCTTTTATCTACAGCAGTTTTCCAGACTTTTTTCCTCTCCCTTTCATGATATAACACTGGCATTTTGGAGAGTCCAGACCAGTTGTCTGACACTCTGCCAGATGCTATACTAGCCTCGGGGGAGCCAGACACGGGACAGACCGCGTCCCTGCTATGGGGGCACGCAGCTAAGAGAGGACAGACGTGGATGTGGTGGGAGCATGGAACAGGCCTGTGGCCAGCCAGGAGTGATGAAAGAAGAGGTCAGGAAGCGTTCCTGGCAGGTGGGAGGCAGGGACAGAGTCTGATTAGGGTCACCTCTTCAGAACTCCACATGCGGCCATGTCAGGTAAGGGGCCTGTGAAGGTCAGGCGAGAGAGAGCTCCTTCCGGCCCTCAGAACTGGCAGCATTAAGGAGGAGACCATTAAGGTAGCTGGTCCCAGGGACTGTTATCTTAGCCGTAATCAAACCCAACCAGCCATTAATCTCTAGGTCTGCTGTTTGGAGATTGCCCAGATTCCTGTCTGCTCAAGGAGGTTCATTTTGTCCCATGGCGGTAAGTTCCTTGTGCCTGATTTTCTAGCTGCCATCCACGGTCATCTGAGCTTATAAAGTGGTTCTCCTGCCAGAATCCTACAATTTACTGGATTGAATAAAGCCACAGAAGAAGTGTGAAATCTATTTGGAGGCCCCTTCATCCCCATGCAGGGTTTCCTCATAGAACTATCAGAGTTCTGAGGTGATGCAGGCTCATAATTAATTGAACCCGTATTGAATCCATTATTCATTCAGCCAACCCAGAATGTACGGGTTGCACAACACCAAGGTCTGGTTTAGACACAAGAGGGGAGGGGAATTTCCATAGTAAACTAGGGGTCCAGGTCCTCACATTCACAGAGTTTGCAGCCTGGTAAAGAAGAGGAACAAATCAGCGAACAGTTAATTCATGATGATGTGTACTTTCATAGGACAAGTTCAGAGTTCAGAAGTTCAAACCAGGTGTCAGGGGAGACTTTCCAGAAGAAATGGTATCTAAGCTTGGATCTGAAGGAGCAGGGTAATCAGGAGAAGATGCCACAGATCCAAAGAGATGGAGGAGGGGAGTGATGAAGAATGTTCCAGTTGACTGAATAGCACGTGAGACTGTGAGGGACAAAGGGGAGCATGACTGTGTGGAAGGAACCAGATGTCTGGTACAGCTGACGTACACGGTGGTAGAGAGGCATGTGAGAGGCAAGACTGGAGCAGAGGCAGCTGCCCGGTCGGGAGTGCTCTAACTGACCGTATTACCGGTTTTTTGTCATTGAGCAGTGAGGACCCCGGGAAAGGATGCAGTCACAGTGCTTCAGAGAAGTCACTCAGGATCCTGGGTGGGAGAGTGGATTAGTGCAGAGCGAGGCAGAAGGCAGGGAGCCTAGCTGGAGGTTTGTGTGGGACTCTGGGGGTACTCTTAGATTTGGGGATAATCCTTTACTTCGATACCCAGATCTAAATAACATCAGATGAACCCCCACCCTACATCATTCAGGCTAGGGTTCCCCTGCCCTGACCCAGTTTCTAACCCCTTCTTTCCCAGACCACTCTTATAGCTGACTGTCTCTCCCTTAGGTGCTTTGATTCACCATTTGAACTCTGAACTTGTCGCATGAAAGTACACACACATTTGATCCAGTTCCTCATCCTTCATTTCCCTAAGAAAAGAATGAATACAGTTGTAATGAACTTGTACTGAAGTTTAGAGGGGTGAGGGAGGATTGCCACAAAGAACAGGAAGCATTTTAACACTTCTGTTTTATCTTTCTTTTTTTTCCTTAAATAGTTTATTGTCAAGTTGGTTTACATATAACACCCAGTGCTCATCCCAACAAGTGCCCTCCTCCACTTCTGTTTTATCTTAAATGTTTATCCGCTACTACAGGATGTATCATTTTGGCCTCTTTCACCTTCGGGCTCAGCCTGCTGCCATTTCTGGGACCCACTCTAGGTTTGGGGGATTTTCCTCTCTGTTCTCGATTCCTTCCATCCCATACCTCCTCCTTTTCCAGCCATCAGCAGGCAACTCCCGCTTAATTTGTCATGCAAAATAATTTTGTTTCCTCTTGTCTCCACTTTCCCAGACTTTGTCTTTCATGACCAGAATTATATAAATGTAATAATGTCATTATATAAATGAAAGAACCATGTAGCCCACCCAGAGCTTTACTTTCAACTCAAAGGACAAAGACAAAAGCTATTGGTAGAGAGATCTGTTCTGTCTATCCAGTTTTCTCTTTTTTCCTGCCTTCCTGTGGATTAATCCAGTTTTTTAATGATTTTGTTCTATTTCCTTGTTGGCTCATTAACTATAACTGATTTAATTCTTTATTTTAGTGATTGCTTTAGTGTATAGTATACATTTTTTACATACCACAGTCTACCTTAAAGCCATACTCTTATCCCTTTACATACCATGTAAGACCCTTACAGCTGTACACTGTCCCCACCTTCCAGCCTTTGTGCTATTGTTACCATATATTTTACTTTTACGTATATTGTAAATCCCACTATACATTGTTATTATCTTACTTTAAGTAGGTAATCTTCTTTTAAAGATTTTTTTCAATATAAAAGAGATACTCTTAATATAAAAGAAAAAATTGTTTTATATTCGCCCTTTCATAGTCACCCTTTCTGGTACTTTTCTATGTTTTTAATGTAGAGCTAGAGTTGTATACCCTCTCCCTGCCTGAAGGACTTCCCTCAACATTTCTCATAGTCATAGTCTACTGGACACAAATCCTTTCAGCTTTTGTATCTTTGAAAAAGTCCTTTTTTTTTTCTTTGTTTCTGAAAGATACTTTTAGAATGGACTTTTTTTTTAAAATTTTTTGTTTACTTATTTTTTGAGAGAGAGAGACAGAGTGTGAGTCGGGGAGGGGCAGAGAGAGAGCAAGAAACAGACAGAATCCAAAGCAGGCTCCAGGCTCTGAGATGTCAGGACAGAGCCCAACGTAGGACGTGAACCCACAACCCGCGAGATCATGACCTGAGCCAAAGTTGGACACTTAACTGACTGAGCCACCCAGGTGCCCCTGCTCAGCACTTTTAAAAGATGTCACTCCATTGTTTTTCTGGTTTGCATCATCTCTTATGAGAAGTCTGCTGTCATTCTTTTTGCTCTCTCTCTCTCTCTCTCTCTCTCACTCACTCTCGTGGGGTTTTTTTTTCCCTGTTTGCTATTGGTTTTTAGCAATTTGATTATGCTGTGCTTTGGTGAGGTTTTCTTCGTGCCTCTTATGCTAAGAGTCCCCTGAGCTTCTTGGACATGCGGGTCCAGTTAGACATATATGAATCTCCTTGAAGTTTTTTTCTTTTTTTCCTTGAAGTTTTCCCACAGTTGAATGATGCTTTTTAAATATTTTTAGCCATTTTTTGTGTGTTATTTTGGATAAACTTTATAGCTGTGTTTAAATTACCTAATCTTTTCTTCTACAGTGTCTAATCTCCTCTTAATCCATTTCATGTATTTTTATCTCAGACACTGTTTTTCATTTCTAGAAGTTTGACCTGGGTCTTTTTATGTCTTTGGTGCATTATATCTTAATCTGCATAGTCTTTGCTCTGCCTTCTTGAGCATCTGAAATCGAGTTGTAATCACCTCCCCAGTGCTCAGGCCCATGAACTGTAGCTGTCCTGGCCGGTCTGGACTCAGCTCCATCTCCTCAGCTCAGAGGGCTCACTGGCTCTGTCTCATCTTCCCCTACATGCACTGTGGCCTGGAAACACTCTCTTCAGTGAGCTGAGAGCAAGTCTCGGGCTCACCTTTTTGTTCTCCCTTTTCAGGAATCACTGTCCTGCGCTGCCTGATGCCCAGTGTCTGAAAATGGTTATTTCATGTATTTTGTCTTTTTGTTTTCAGTTGTTCCAAGCAAGCAGGTATATCTAGTCCCTGCTACTGTGCCTTAGCTGGCAGGGGAACCCAAAATGTATCCTAAATCCATGTACATCTCATCACATTGACTGCCTCTACCATCATCCTCTCTCTCCTGGCCTGAGAGGTCCTTTCTGGCCTGTCTGGTCTCCTTATTCCCCCCTCCTTCCTCTCTGTTCCATTTTCTACTTCATAGCCCAAATGGTATTCTTCGGGCATAAGTGAGCTTACAGCACTCCCTGACCGAAAACTCTGTAGTGGCATGCTGATACGCTTACAGTGAAATCCATCTGGGTGTCTTACTCTGGTTTGTAGTATTGTGCATGATTTGGCCCTCGCCTACCTTCCCAGACTCATCTCTTCCTGCCATATATTTTAGCTACACCGCTTTTCCTCATTTCCCTGAATATTCCAAGCTGTTTTCTACCTCGAGATTTTTCTGTAAGTTACCAGGCAGCAGCTCTCAGCCATTGTACCAGGAGACCTACAGCAGATCCTTTCCCATGGTCCGGCTCTGCCTCAGTCAGGTCAGCTCCTCGGCCCTTCCCCGCAGAATTCTCTGCAGGTGAGGGGCATCCTGGTTCGTGTTCTGTCCTTTGCAATTCTGCAGTTTTTCTTGGAGATTGAATGTTTAGATAATGCTTGGGATTCATTGGGGCTGCCAGTGAACCCTAAAACCAAGCACATTGTTTAACATACCTCCACTTGGCCTCTTCAGACCACAGCTTTTAAACATCCTTTTGTCAGGGGGACCTTGCAAGGCCTCCTCATCTAAAAAAAGCCCCCCTTGTTATTTTCTGTCTCAGTACCCTATTTGCTTAGTAATACAGGTTCCAGTTTTTTATGAGCTTGCATTTTGTCATCCTTCCCGCTAGATTAAATACCCCATGAGGGAAGGGACAATATCCGTCTGTTTCATCATTCACAGTATCCATCACCCTGTCACCTAGCAAGTATCTGATAATATTTGTTGAAGGAAAGTGTAGGAGAGGGTCTAGGACACATAGTTCAGAGAAGGACTTGTTTTTCCATGAGGCACAAGGCACACTTAAGTGTACCCAAGAACTGTGCTGGTCTCTGAGTCTTGTGTTGCCATAAGAATTCTCTTAGATCTGTAGCACTGCTTTCTTTTGTCCGTTTCACCCCGGGAAGCGGTAAGCACAGATTCCTCGAATCCCAGAAGTGGAACGTGCTCTAGAGATGATCTAGTGTCTCGCCCAACAGACCGGGTGGGCATCTGACTTATGCTCAAGTGACCCTAATGACAGGTGCTCCTTTGGCAACCGATTTTATTGTTGGACATTTCTGATTACTACAGTGCCTTTACTTTTGAGCCCGAATCTGTCTTCTAACTCCCACCCCCTGTTTCACTCTCTGCCTTCCAGAAGGTCCAGTCTACCTCCAGTTCTCTTCCCTTCCCATGACTGTCCTTAGGGTATTTGTCTCTCCTGACTTTTCTCCAGACCGTACATTCCCGGGCTCTTTCTCCTTTGCCTGATTTCTGGACCTCCCCTCACACTTCTTGCCATCCTCCCCTGGGAATTCGAGTTTTTAAGGTAGCCTTACTAGGTGAGACTCCGAGAAAGTCTGCTTCTCACTGAAAATCAGTGCATAAGGAAAGGGCTTTATCTGTCTGTCTGCCTCTGCGTACCCCCTCCCTAGCACAGCAGCTAGTACACAGAGGGTGCTCTAGATGTTTGCTGAACGGAGGAATGAGCTCATTCCCATGCTGACTCTTCTTATGTTTCTAGCACATCCACAGCAGATTTCATTTAAATTGACCTATGAGGGGTGCCTGGGTGGCTCAGCCGGTTGAGCGTCCAACTTAGGCTCAGGTCATGATCTCACGGTCATGGGTTCAAGTCCCACATCGGGCTGTGTGCTGACAGCTCAGAGCCTGGAGCCTGCTTCAGATTCTGTGTCTCCCTCTCTCTGCCCCTCTACTCCTCATGCTCTGTCTCTCAAAAACAAATAAATGTTAAAAAAACATTTTTTAATTGACCCTATGAGGTTAAGTATCTTTTTTTTAATTTTTTAAATGTTTTATTTATTTTGAGAGAGAGAGAGAGACAGAATACAAGTGGGGGAGGGGCAGAGAGGAAGACACAGAATCTGAAGCAGGCTCCAGGCTCTGAGCTGTCTGCACGGAGCCCAACATGGGGCTCGAACTCATGAACCACGAGACCATGACCTGAACCAAAGTCAGACACTTAACCGACTAAGCCACCCAGGCGCCCCTAAGTGTCTTTTTATAGATGGGCAAACTGAATTGCAAGAAAAG
This sequence comes from Hyaena hyaena, assembly GCF_003009895.1. NCBI lineage: Eukaryota > Metazoa > Chordata > Mammalia > Carnivora > Hyaenidae > Hyaena > Hyaena hyaena. The sequence continues at coordinate 1,079,136 of NW_024081183.1, read as the reverse complement.
TCAGTGATCATTGAGCAGCAGTCATGCCAGAAATAGAACTCAGGGGGCACCTGGGTGGCTTAGTCGGTTAAGTGTCCGACTTTGGCTCAGGTCATAATCTCACGGTTCATGGGTTCAAGCCGCACGTTGGGCTCTGTGCTGACAGCTACCTCAGAGCCTGGAGCCTGCTTCAGATTCTGTATCTCCCTCTCTCTCTGACCCTCCCCTGCTCACACTGTCTCTCTCTCTCAGAAATAAATCTAAAAAAAATTAAAAAACAAAAAGAAACAGAACTCGTCTTTGAGCCCTAACTTCTTACCCTGAGCCAATGGTTGCAAAGTTTCTTTTGTTTCACTGGTAGAACTCCTTTTCGCAAAGGCAGGATTATATGAAAACCCTGGTGTATGAAAGTTAAAACCAGAGCTGTTTTGCTAGGACCTGGGGTGAGGCCCAGCGCCCTGCTTACTTGGCCTCCCTTTGGAGGGCCTCCAGGATCTGTGGAGCACTGTAGGAGAGCACTGCAGGCCTCTGTGCTGCAGTGTCAGGCTGAGGCAGCCAGGCCCCCATCTGATCAGCTTTCAGTGGAGTAGGGCCTCCCAGGACCCTCCCGGGCACAATTCTCTATGTCCAAGCAAATTTATGTATTAGAAAGTAGTCCTAACATCCTAACCCGTCTTGCCGCAGAGGTCTCACTGGGTGCCAGACTGTGTGACTGTGGTGTTGATCATAGGCCTGAGTGAATCCCAAGCATTACCTAAACAGCCAACCTCTAAGAAAAGCCACACAGGACAGGGGTGTGGCCCAGGACCCACGACACCCTCCATAGGCAGAGATGCTGTGACCAGGGCTGAGGAGCTGACCAGGTGTGGACGGAGTCCAGACAGGAGACGGAGGGAGCCTGCTTCAGGTTCTGGAGTGTATGGATTGGGGGCTGCTGCCCAGCTAAGGGGCTGGGCCTCAGAGGAAAGGGGCTTCCTGTGTTGTAAATGAGGAGAGTGCGCTTCTGAGAGAAGCACCTTGTCTACCGAGTGCCAGAGCCAAGTTCTAATCCAGATCCTCGTCTCCGTGGCCCTATTCTCACCACTGTGCAAGCCCAGCTTTCTTGGGGTGGTTCTGTTCCACACGGCAAGTAAGAAAGGAGGGAGGGCACCCAGGAGCAGACCCTTCATAGACAGGCCGTAGGCCAGGCACTGAAGAGCTTTTCTGAGGGGTCTTGCTGGTGAGAGGGTCACCTTCTAAAGTGCCCTCTTCTGAGTAACTCTATCTCTTCTCCAGCGCCCCTGTCCCCTGCGCTAGCATCTCGTGTGTAGGGAGACAGCCTCTTCCAGAAATAGTTCTATTTGTTTTAAGGTTCTCCTTATCCAGAAAAAGCATAAGACATCCAGACCACAAGAAACTTCAAAGACTAGTCTAAAAGGAAGAGTCCCTAAGGAGATATAAATCCAGAGAATGGCATCGGGCTTGACTGAGGCCGCCCAGTGAGAGCCAGCATCGTGCCTGGGACTCAGGCCTCCTGAGATAGCCCGGGACTTTCTGTTTTGCTGCCTCTTGCTCCATCCAAACAGGTACCTGGGAGGCCAGCGCCCCAGCAGTCCTTCCAGACTGGTTCCTGCTCTAACTCTGGTTTTGCTATTTTCCAGGTGAAAGCTTTGTCCTGGGGAACAGTCTGACCCGGTCCTTGGAACCACACGCAGACTCCATGGACTCTGCCCTGACTTCCACCAACCTTAGCAGCTCCCAAAACCTTCGAACCCACGGGTACCGGCCTCTGCTGCCATCATGTGGCCTCCCGCTGAGTACCGCGTCGGCTGTGCGCAGGCTGTGCTCCAGGGGTAAGCTGGCTGTGGCTGGCCCTCGCTCTTCCCTGCCTTCCTCACGGAGCTCTGGCTGCCCCCTGCCTGCCAGGTGGACAGGGGTCCAGACTTACCATTTGGGTCTAGCTAGGTACCCGGGAGGCAACTAAAGCTATAGGATTGGCTTGAGAATCATGGAAACTAAGAGCCAGAGACCTAGAGCCAAAGGGACAGGGAAAGGTACACCCATTCATTTGTTAGCCATTTATTTGAAAGTCCTCTGTGTTCAGCATGGGGATGCAAAAAGCAGTCACTTCTGGTCCTCAGGGTGCTCCGTCTTGTGGGAGAGACCGACACTTCAGCACACAACTGTAAGACGTCATCTTGAGTACAGAGATATGCTTTGGATGGTATGAAAGCTGCAGGAACAAGCACACCTAACCCAAGCTCGGTGTCCAGGGGGAGCTTCCTTGAATTTTTTTTCTAATGTTTCTTCATTTTTAAGAGAGAAAGAGAGAGAAAGAGACAGTGCGAGCAGGGGAGGGACAGAGGGAGAGGAAGACACAGAATCCGAAGCAGGCTCCAGGCTCTGAGCTGTCAGCACAGAACCTGACACAGGGCTTGAACTCATGAATTTTGAGATCGTGACCTGACCCAAAATCGGACACTTAACCGACTGAGCCACTCAGGCGCCCCTGAGGGAAGCTTCTTTGAGAAGGTGACACCACCCTAAGACTTCAAAGCTCTGAGTGGCACTGTCAGGAGTAGTAGGGGAGGGAGAGCTTTCCAGGAAGAGAGCATAGCGGGAACAAGGACAGGGGGACAAGACCTGGTACAGAGGGTGTGCACGGAACCGCATGCACTTTGGTATTGCTGAACATAAAATGTAATACTGGGACTTGAAAGAGAAAAGCCAAGAAAGGTCAGGGGGCTACTTCACAGAGGACCCAGATGCCATGACAGAGTGTGGCATGGATCCTGCAGGCAGTGTGAGGCTGCCGAAGGCTTTTAATTAGAGGTGAGAGCTAAAATGTCTTGTGTTTCCGGTAGGTCACATACTACTGTGTTGAGGACACATTTGAGGAAGGACAGACCAGAGAGGCCACTTAGGAGGTTGGAGAGTGGGCCAAACCAGAACGGATGAAGGCCTGGATTAGCATAGTGGTAGTTTATAGAAGAGCAAATGGGTTTAAAAACTATTCGCGAGGTAGATTTAGTCAGATTTGAGCACAGTGAGAAAGAAGGGAGGAGGAACGTCTCCTCGGTTCCTAGACGGGGTGGCAGGGTGCCATTCACTAAGAGAGGGGGCCGGCCATAGAAGAGAACGATGGGCAGGGAGCCACAGGTCATCTCGGTGACACCCAGCAGGCAGTGGCTTTGCAGGTCTGATTCTCGGCGAAGACGACTGAGCCAAAGACAGATGTTTGGGAGTCATCGGCATACAGACGGTAGTTGAAGCTGTAGGGTGGATGACAGCCACTTCCCAGGAGTGTATGCGTAGATTGAAAAGAACAGTTGACCTAAGGTGGAGTCCTGGGGACCAACAAAGTTCAGGAGGTAGGAGCAGGAGGAAGGTCCCAGGAGGGGACAAAGGAGTAGTCCAATGTGAGGAAAAACAAAACGTGATGTTGCAGTGGCCAGAGAGCGTTTCAAAGAGAGCGCAGCACAGCAAAGGTTGGGCCACTGTCTGTTGGATGTGGCGATCCACGGGCAATTGGCCACCTTAGCAAGAGCAGCTGCAGAAGTGGTGGAGGGTGGTGAGAGCAGCTTGCATGGTGAGGTGTTAAAGGGGGTTTGAGAAAAAGAAAAATGGTGGCCTACAAAAGAAGGTCTTCAAGAGTGGGAGAGACCTGGATGTGTTTATCAGCAGACAAGGAGACCTTCCGAGAAGAAGAAATGAAGAGCATAGGAAAGAGAAGAGAGGAAGGCTGTGGGTGTGGTGCGGTGGGAAGGGTTAGGGACCCAGAGCATAGAAAAATGGGTCAGCCTTAAGTGCTGTTCTCTGAGACTGGAGGAAAGATTGACGGTGGCCATGAGTGAAGGGAGAGGGGGTGAGAAGGACTTAGGGGAGCTCCCAGATTGGACTGGTCAAAAGCAGACGGGGAAATGGAGCCAGGAAAAGGGAGTGGTTTGCAGGAAACACTGAAGGCCCAGCTGTGCTTGGAGATAGTGGGCCATTTTGCCAGAGAGGTGGTTTTCTTCTGTGGTCTCAGAAACCTAGACGTGGGGTGAGAAAAGACTGAGCGCGAATGAAGGTTTTACACTGAGCTAGAAGGGCAAGAGGGCCAGGGAGCAGGGGAGCTGGAGGGACAGCTGTTTAGCCCATCAGCACCGGGCCACGTAGGGAAGAAGCAGCAAGGCTGGGAAGAGGCTGAGGGATGGGGAATTGTGAGTGTGCTGGGTGCTGGGCGAAATTTCTCTGTGACGCAATGGGTTTAGTGGACATCAGTCCAAGACAGCTGCGGACACGGGAGGTTGGGGTCAGAGAGAGGGATGTTCACATTTCTGAAGTGGATTTGTGTCAAGTGATGGCAAGAAGCAGACAGTGGCCTTGGCGGAAGATGGGTAGAACTCTCTGAAGTAGAGTAGAGGTGAAGGTCACCGGAGGCAGGATGGGTGAATGAGTGCCTCTGAGGAGAAGGACAGGACCCGGCTGGAGCAGGAGGCTGTGACCGATGTACCATGTGGTCTCCGCCTCACCTGGGTTAGAAGCCCAGAGGTCTGTAGGTGATCAAGTAGAGCGGATGGCTGGGCACATTTCCGGCCTCTACTGAACGTGAGCTTTCATAGGAGAGAGGCCTAAAACCAGCCACCTCCACACCCCCAGCCCCGGAGCGTGGAACAATAAGAAGATAACATTGACAGGGCCTGCCATGGAGAGAAGCAGCCTCAGGAGCGAGTTTTCAGGGAGCTCGGGCAGAGGGGTGACGGGGGGAGCCAGGCCCTCACTCCAGCAAGGCGGTGCGGGGCATGGGCCACACTGACGTCCAGGCAGAGCCGCTTTCCTGCCTTGAGGCTTGGGGGAGTCGTCTCACCTCTCAGGTCCCCACATCCCTGTTGGGCGCAGCGGACATGGTGCCATCGGCCTGGTCTTTTCATGGCAGTGTGACAAGGATCAGATGGACACAGGGATAAGGGATCATTCCTTTGGAATGGATAAGGGATCAGATGGACTCAGGGATAAGTCCTCGGCAACTCTCCTCCCCGGGGAGGTTGGCAGGCAACCCCCATCCTTTAGGGGCTTTCCAGAAGTGACCTTGACCTCCGGGAACATGCTCAGGTGTGGCTAGAAAGGACTTGTTGTGAATAACAAAAGGCACCTTTCTTTCTCTTGCCATTTAGGAAATGCCAAGAATTTTAGGAGCTCTTCCCAGGAGCAGGACAGAAACCAAATATGTGTGTTTTTCTTATTAAAAGTCACAATAGCACAAGGAAATAGGGCAGAAAATAGGAGAAGACAGATGATAAACATAAATAAGTACACGAAATTATTTTAGGCAGTGATATGTGCTGGGGAAAAAGGAGACAATTGGATTGAAAGTGGCTGTGTGGGGAATGGAATATTTTTGCTAGAAGGCTGGTGAAGGTCCGTGAGGAATTGATGTTTGAGATAAGACCCAAATATTGAGAAAGAAGCAGGTATGCGAAGTCTTGGGGAAAAAACATTCCGGACGGAGGAAATTGCAGGTCAGAGAATAAAGGCATAGCCTCATCAAGAAACAGAAAGCAAGTGGGGTGCCTGGGTGGCTTAGTCGGTTAAGCGTCCGACTTTCGCTTAGGTCATGATCTCGCGGTTCGTGGGTTTGAGCCCCGCTTCGGGCTCTGTGCTGATTGCCAGCTCAGAGCCTGGAGCCTGTTTCAGTCTGTGACTCCCTCTCTCTCTGACTCTCCCCTGCTCACGCTGTCTCTCTCTCTCTCCTAGAAATAAATAAAACATTAAAAAAAAAAGAAAGAAACAGAAAGCAAGCTATAGTGTGTCTGGACCTTGGCGAGGAAGGGGTGGGGTAAGAGGTTTGAGATGCAGTCAGAGGTAGAAAGGGCCAGATGATGCAGTACTTTTTGGATCTTGCATGGTAAGGAGTTCAGATTTCAGGGGGAATGGGAGGAGCTGTATTTGAGCCAAGGTTGGGATAAAAGCTCTAAGCAGGGCACTAGATGAACTTTGAGATTCCTAGCAGCCAAGGCAAGACTGTTTTCTGCCTCAGCACTATTAGGCTGTAGTGAGGTTAGTGATTCTCCAGGTCTTGGAAGAGGCCCGGAGTATTATCCCCTTGGGGTCTAGGGAGACCCCAAGGGTCTGGCTCTAATCAAGCCCAGCTGCCAGAGTCTATCTAGAAATGGTCCCCAGAGCCAAGCTAAAAACAGCCTTACCCACCAGGCCCCCAGTGAACCCAGGAAATCCCCGTACTCATTGTTCCCGCTGACTTCGGTCCAGGCTGAACCACGGCCTTAATGTAAATTCCTTCTGGCCCTTTCCATAATCAGATCTGCTCTTAAAGAACAAAGATCTGACTTAAGAGGAGGCTCAGACCCTCATCCCTTTATGGAAACCTGTCCCTCCCTCAGCCACCTCCAGTTTCTCTGCTCTGCTCTGCTCTGGCACTAACATGAGCCTCACCCACAGGGCCATCAGGACATGCCAAGGAGAGTGGGGGTGCCTTACAAACCAGTCCCCACCCGTTATGGCAGGTGCCCTCCTGTCCTGCAGGGTCGGACCGATACCTGGAAAGCCGGGACGCCTCTCGACTGAGTGGCCGGGACCCCTCCTCGTGGACAGTAGAGGACGTGATGCAGTTTGTCCGGGAAGCTGATCCTCAGCTTGGACCCCACGCTGACCTCTTTCGTAAACACGTAGGTGCTCCTCCCTGACTGTGTCCAGGGGAGTCTGGCTTCGGCTACTTGTAGACTCTTAAAGGTCCCTTAAACTAGGCACGGGAGACACCATGAAAGCAGAGACAGAACCTCAGGTCTCTAGCAGCCCTTGTCGGGCACTGAGCTCAGCTCCCTCTTGCACTGCAGGTCTGATGCAGCCACGTGGGGCCCGGGGCCTCAGGCCCAGGGAGAGGACCCTCCTCCTCTCCCAGGCGGGCTTGCTCTCCCCTCTGCCTGCCTTGGCCTGAGAATCAGGGGCCGCAGCCCAAGCTAGAGTCCCCTGCGCGATGGGGAGTCCCCCCTCTCCAACCTCATCGGCCCCCATGGTGTCCTTGCTTCTTTGGGAACCTCCACCTTCCCTTCCAGTGACCATTTGGCTGTGTAGCCAGGCGCTGCTCCTGAGCCGCCTGCGGTGACCACACTTTTGATTTGGGCACAGCTCCGTTTCCCCACAGCCCCTGCTGCTGGGCACTGTTCTGCCTTGTGGGTGCTCAGAACGAATGTGCCACCTTTCATCCACCATTCCACTCTTTCACGCCGGTGGGTCTCAGGGTGCCCTTAAGTCAGGCCTGAGGCTCTCACAGCTGCTCAGCAAGCGCCTGCCCTGGGTCTGGCCCGCATAGCGGGGCCCCCGTGCGCAGGAAAGAAGACGACTCACGGAGTAACGGTTGAGGGCCAGTATAAAACCAGTCTGGGAGAGGGGACGAGCACAAGACTAGGGAGGCGTCCCGGAAGACAGGGAACCCATCTGGCTGTCAGGGAAGGGAAGCCAGCGGGAGCTCCTGTGGGGAGCCCGCCCACTGGGCCCTGTAGTAGAAGTGGGGGCAGTGGCAGCAGGTAGGCTTCAGCCATGCGGCATGCTCGCTGGGCCCCACAGGCTGGGGTGGCCTTCATCAGAAGCTGGGTGGTGGGACCCACCAGGCCTCTGATAGAGCCCCCCCCCCCCCCCCACCAGGAGATCGACGGCAAGGCCCTGCTTCTGCTGCGCAGCGACATGATGATGAAGTACATGGGGCTGAAGCTGGGGCCCGCACTCAAGCTCTCCTTCCACATCGATCGGCTGAAGCAGGGCAAGTTCTGACCGGGAGGCGCGCCCAGACACCTGCGGGTCCGCCCGAAGGGTCAGCATTCTTCTCCCCAGAAGGAGAGCCAGCCGCCTGCTCCCGGCGCCTCGGTGGGACTCAGGGCCACCACGAGACCCCAGGAGGCCGTGCGGAGCCACCACTCTCCCCCTTCCTGCCATGATGAGTCCTTCCATGAAGGACTGAGGAGGGGCGGGTGTGGGGCCCGGGGCTGGCGCTGCTTTTGCCTTCAGCCCTGCCTCGGCTCTCAGGCCCCTCTGTATTTATTTCCCAAGCCCGCTGGCCTCTCGGTGGGTGTTTAGACTGAACACCTTCCAGGTGGCGGAGGAAGAGGCCAACCTCGGAGGCCCTAGAAGACAGGGCCCTGAATTGACACTGGGGCCCAATCCCCCTGCCCCCTGCCGGGCCTGGCGTGGCACCCCATTGCCCCACAGCTCCTGCCACCTCCCCGCAAGGGCCCGACTCCAAACTCACGGTGCACACCTCTACCTTTTTTTAAAAAAGATCTTTTCTTATTGTTAATTTATTGTTTCTGGCACTGGGGCAGGCCCTCCGGCTCACACTCCTCCCGCTGCAGACACGGGGTTTCAGGAGGCCGGACGCCACCCTGCCCTGGTCCCAGACAGGCACGGGCCCTTTTCGGACCACGTCACCCCGGGCACTTTCTCTGTGGGATGGACAGATTGTTCTGGCCTTGACTGTGCATCCCTCAGCTTGGGAAGAAGAGAGTCCCTGCCACCTTCCCCTCTGCCTCTGCCGGGCCCTTTGCAGCCCAGGGCCTCATCTGTGGGAATGGGAGTCCCCTGCCCCACGCTGTCCCCCACACAGCCCCCTGCCCTGGCCGGAACTGCTGCCGGAGAAGGTCAGGCCCCGTGATTCTAGGCCACAAAGGCCATAAGGTGGATGGGAGAGAAGGGTCTCCAGGCTGGTGTCCGGTTGGACCCTCTCCGTTGTCCAGATGCTTCCTTTGTGAGGTCAGCAGCACAGCTGCCCCCACTGCCATCTGGCCTTCTTTTATGTCAACTTGTTTATAAATAAAACCAGTATAGATGCCAGTGTGGTTTTTATCAGTCGACAGCGCCCTGCACCTCCAGTGGCAGAGTGCTCCCTTCTCGGCCCCTCTTCCCGCATCCTTAAATGAGGCATGTAGACAGGGCAGTCCCTGAGGAGCAGGCTGCCTGCCAGATGCCTGCTAGGAAGGCGGCATGGGGTCCATTCTCTGCCCTCACAAGGCTCTGCGCTGGTGTGGCCGGCCAGCAGGAGGAAGGCAGCTGGGGCGAAGAGCAGTGTTGGGTCAGCAGCTCCGAGAGTCTCCATGGCTGGGTTCGTCCTCCTCCTCCCCATCTTCATGGCCCAGGAGCCGTGCCGGCTGGCCCAGCTGGCATTGCACCTGTTGTGCCCACCCGGAGCCCCATTTCTGTGGGGGTCACAGGAGGTAGAGGGGCACCGTTCAGAAAAACCTCATGAAAGCTGACACTCTTCCATCACCCAGGGCCCCACAAACTACTCCACAGGAATTAGAATCGTCTTGTTAAATCTTCACGGCAAACCCATTTTACAGATGAGGAAACATAAGCCTAGCTCACAGCGAGGAAGCGCCAAAGCAGGCATTTAAAGCCAAGTAATCGACGCCAAGGCTGAGGTCCTAGTCAGTCTACTTATTGTGACGTTTTGGGCGGGGTCATTTCCCTTCTTTGGGCCCACGTGGTATGAGGGTTTCAGAGGAGGTGAGGTGGGGGACAGCTCCCAGCGCTCCCTGTGGCTGGTGCAGACATGGTGACTGATGTATACCGTGAGGTTCTAACCATGGGCCCTGCCGTGCTGTCGCGGCCAGGACTGCCCTCCCAGACTCCCGGACGCTGGGGCAGAAGGCTGCGCCATCCGTTCACGGCACTCAGGCCTTACTGAACCCTGACGACAAACTTTGGGACGTGCCCCTTCCCCACAACACGGGGCCTGAAGGTAAGGCCAGCACGCATAGGCAGACAGGGCCCACTGCAGGGCTGCCCCTTGGGGAGCAAATCAGCGTCCACCCCACCCACCCCTGGTCTCCAAGAGCATACGCTTTCCCAGCCGAGTGGTTTATGTCCTACTTCTCATTCCAGCCTCTCTACAGCCCTCTAGAACTACCATGTTCCTCCTGTGCCACACGTGGGAAACTAAAGCTTGGAGAGTTACTTGCCCCAAACTCCACAGCTAATTAGGGGTGCCTGTCACACCCTCCAGGGAGCCGCTGTCTCGGATCCTGCTGACTGTTCAGAGTCCAGACTCCCGCAGGCTGCCCTGAGTATGGCATCCACCTTGAAGGCTGTCAGACACCGTCACCTGCCCACAGGACAGCATGAGGCAGCCCTCTTCAGCGGGGTAGTCCTGGCAGAGCCCGCCGTCATCCAGGTGACAGCTCAAGTGCAAAGGGATGGGACGCATCCGGGGGCAGTGGGGTTCGCCTTGGCATAGCAGCATTGTGCCCCAAGGGAGCGAGAACCCCCCAGTTCATTGGCATAGCTGCTCCATAGGCGTCGCTTCTGGGTCCCTGCAAGGGGCGTGCCCCATTGAGTCATGGCCCTGAGGAGGCCCCAGACTGTGGCCAGTCCGGAGCATTTACAGTTAGGGTCCATTCTCGCCATGAGCCACGTCACCTTTCCACTTTTATCTGGCTTCCAGGGGAACAGAACTAGAAAGGTGCCCATGTGGCAGATTCTGGAGGCAGTGAGAGGATTCGTTACCCCATCACTCTTACAGCCCTAACTTCTGGTGTCAGAATTGAAAACAAGAGCTTTTGAAATTGTCTCCCAAAGCCAAGCCTTTTGTTTTGTTTTGTCTTTAATATTATGTATTTATTTTTGAGAGAGAGCAGGGGAGGGGCTGGGAGAGAGAGATAAAGGATCCAAAGGGGGCTCGGTGCTAACAGCAGAGAGCCCAGATGTGGGGCCCAAACCCACCACCGTGAGGCCAGGACCGGAGCCAGAGTCGGCTGCTTTAACTGAGCTCCCCAGGCACCCCCGCAGCCAAGCCTTCTGACAGTGGCCCAGAGTCCTGCCCAAAAGCTGAGGTGGCCTCCGGCAGCCCCAGACACACATGCTGCTGGACACACGGTCCCTGTCACCTCTGCATTGTCAGGCCATTAGTCCTGAGCAGGAACCTCCGAAACCCTCCTTGTTGACATCTTTGTCAAACAACCCGAGATCTGCGGATGTGGCTTTGGTTATCCGAGCGGACCCTGTTTCTGCCCTCACACCGACGCCATGCTTCCTCCTCAGGAAGAGCTGAAAGGTGACTCTTCCCCTCCTCCCTGCAAGCAAGGCTAACAACGCCTTGGAGAACGTTCTCGCCTCGGAGAGCCCAGACACCCCTCCCCTCACCGTCCCTCAGCCTTTGGCAGCCTCCTTACCCTAAGTCACCTAATTTCTCAGGAAGCCTCACAGCTGGAAACCTCCAGACCAGGGATGGTGACAGCCAAGGGTCACATACTGTGCATTCGTGCCTGGCCCGCGGCACCAAGGCCCCGGCAGCTGCTTCCAGCGACCCACAGCTGACAAGTCCCAGTGCAAAGACTCCGGTCCCAAGACACCCGTGGGTGGCTGGGGCTCGACCCTGTCGAGGTGGGTGGGAATCAACAGGCAGATGCCCATACACAAGGGGAAGGTTCCAGATGGGCTGCAGAGCCGTGGGGCCCAGATGGCCAAGGCTGCATCCACACCACTTCTCCCCCCGAGTTCCAGAGTTTGCTCTCCCGACATCCCGTCCTCTCCCACATGACGGCTGAGCTCAATTCTGGCCTGTGCCCCTGCGCCTCGGCCCCTCGGCTGGCCTCCCTGGGCAGACACCCAACCTTGATGTGGTTTCGGGGATCGTGGCCATGTGGGGCCACCAAGTGGACACTCTCCAGATAACATGGAAAGAGCCTTATCCATAGCCTCCCTCTCCCCTGCATCTTTGGGTTCACTGCACCCTGTTCATTTTAGATTCAAGAGGATTTTTTCCTTTAGTGCAAAGTAGGGTTTGTCAGTAAGGCCACAGACATCCAGTGAGGGGAGTCCAAGTGGCTGCTTATGCTCCAACCCCAGACCTGTGTCTGCCACTCGCCGGGCCGCCTGCAAAGGACCATCATCACTGTTTGAAAGCCTGATGCTATAAATAGCCCAGTGACCGTGCAGCTCATTTCAGTATTTAAAACATTATTTTGCAAGTGTATTAAGTGCTTACAATGACAGTTTTTACCCGACACCCCCAAAAGGAAGTGGAACGGATGTTCATTTCACAGAAGGTGGTTAAAAACCCAGGGAAATTAGTAACGCAGGTGTTTACAGAGACCCCCAGGCAGAGGGGAGAACCTGGGCACGTGGATCAGCGTGGAGACCCTCACGGAGAAGGCCGCCTGATAGCAAGGCCCCTAGAGAAGCAAGTCATGTTCTCCGGTTCCCATGTTCACATGTTCCGTCCGCCAAGGCGCCTCTCCAGGCCATGACTCCACGTCGCCTTCTTATGCAGCTACAGCCCCTGCTGTGTGGTTGCCAGGAAAGCAACCACAGAGTCTAGACAGGCCTGTAAGTGGAGGGGGGAACATGGAGAGTTCACGGCCGTCCATGGGGAGGGCACCTGCCAGGCCCTTCCAGAGCCTCACGCTGCCCCTGGGGGCCTCCATCTCCTTTCTCAGCCTCCCCAGCCAAGCTTCTGCCTCAGTCCCTTAGGGAAACAAAACTCCATTAGCATCTCCAGAATGGCTGCTCAAGGAAGGGAGGGGGGCCAGCTGCCCCCACAGACTCTCCCCATCTGCCTCCAGACTCGCCAGCCCTCCCCTACTCAGGACTTTAGAAGCCGCCTGGGAACTAGCTACCTACATTTGCATAATGAAAACATTTATCAAAGACCCCCACCCCCCAGAATAGATTTCTGCATTAATAAAGGCTGTGTATCACCCCATGTCTTGGCCCCTGTTGAACAGCAGGTGCCAACCCTGTCCTTGAAAAGAGATGGCGGGGGTCCCTGGGTGGCTCAGCTGGTTAGGCGACTAACTTCGGCTCAGGTCATGATCTCTCATTTCATGAGTTCAAGCCCCACATCAGGCTGTGTGCTGACAGAGCCCGGAGCCTGCTTTGGATTCTGTGTCTCCCCCTCTCTCTGCCCCTCCTCTGCTTGTGCTCTCTCTCTGTCTCTCTCAAACAATGAATAAATGTAAAAAAAAAAAAAAATGTTTTTAAGAAAAAAAGAAGAAAAGCAATAGCAAATCTTGACCTATTTATCAGGGATCCTTGGGACAGCAACCTCCATCTCTGGGGTGGAGCAGGGTCTGGGGGCCGGGGCAGCCTGGACCCAGCTGTGTCCACTCGGATCCAAGATCTTGGGAGTAGCTGGGCCATCAGTGCTCAGCGGGAGCCTGGGATTGGTCATGAAGGGAAAGTTGGGGACTTGTGACACCAGAGGACCGGCGTGGTCATGGCTTGGTGCGGGGGGGGGGGGGGGGGGGGGGGGGGGCGAAGGGGGGCAGTAGGAGAGACTTACAGGGGAGGAAGTATGTTCTCAGCCCTTGGACTCTGGGAGCTGCCCAGGCGTGGCCACACAGCCCAGCCTTGGTGTGTGTTCACTACCCTGGGGGTAGGGAATGGGGCAGAAGTTTTCCTGATTGACGTCCCCACCCGGGGCCTGAGGCTGGCCAGGAAGCCATTGTTGGCTCCTGTGAGATCACAGAGGTAGGCCTGCAGGCCCCGCCCACTTCCTGCAGTCCCGGTTCTCCCTGCCCCCCCCCCAGCCCCCAAGATCTCCGTGCCCCCTCTAACCAGGGAGCTGCCAGCCAGGGGTCAGGGGTCTGTGGGAGATGAGGGCTGGCACCTCCCACCCTCCAGCAGGAACCATCAGGACATGAGGGTCACAGGCCTCCCTTTCCTTCCTGTTCCTATCTGCCCTGAATGCCCCCACCCGGGCCGTGCCAGCCCCCAGGCCCCGACTCTCTCAAGGATCCAATCTGGAAAGATGCAGGCGGGTGGTACCTGCCACACAGAGCGGAGGCCGGGTGTGTGGGGGTGAGTGGAGGGCTGCTCTGTGCTCGATCTGTGCACAGCTCAGGGGTGAGGCCCCTGGCCCTGTGGGAGGGGGCGTCTTTAGGGGCCCCAGCTCTGCCCCTCCTCACTTCCTCTCTCTGGACCAAAATCAGAGGAGTCAGTCTTAGACCAGGAGGAAGGGCCGTGAGCCTCCCCAAACTAGCTGTCTGTGTGCGAAGGCCGTTCTTCTGGGGAGGGGCCACAGCCTTCATCAGTGTGGCCGCAGCATGACAGCGTCTGCTCGGAAACCCTCTGGCCCAGCGTCTCGGAGCCTCCGCTGGGCTCACACTCGGGTCAGGCGGGGCCAGGAGATGCTGCAGCGTGGCCGCTGCAGGTCCTCCGAGCCGCGGGTGAAAGCTTCCTCTCCCTTGAAAAGGTTTCCCTGGGGCCTGGGAGCAGCGGGGATCCCTGGGGTGCAGGAAATTCTGGGAGGCCTCCAGCCTGTGGCCTGGGGAGGAAAGACAGGACGTCTGGGGTCTACGGAGGGTGGTGGTGGGGCCCTCGGGGACCTGAATTCTGGTCCCCTCGCCCCTCTTCGGGCATATCCCCTCAGTCTTCCCTTCTGTAGAATGGAGCGGCAGACCCACCTGCTCTGCTGTCTGTCTCAGCCCTGGCTGACTCCCTTCTTTCCTGTCCTAGGCCTTGGGCTTGGGTGGGTGGCAGGCCCCTTCTGGCTGGCCCTCTGCCCTCCCTCCCTGTCTCTGGCTCTGCCCAGCCCCTGCCAATCTGTGAACCTCCCAGGAGCCTCTGCAGCCCCTGAGTCCCCTGGGAGGCCCTGGGAGGAGCAGTAAGGAAGCCCGGAAGCCCTTCCGAGGGAGACCTCTCCAGACGCCCCCAGGAAGAGATCCCCGCAAACCCAGGTGCAGGAGCCCCTCATGGAGCCCCCCAGCACGCAGCCCCAGCAAGAAGTCCCCGGGGCAGAGGACTCCGGCCTGCAGACGGGGGCCGGCACGCACATTCTCTACGTGGGCCACCTGAACCCCCAGTTCTCAGTGCCTGTGCTCACCTGCCTGCTGCGAGACGCCCTGGAGCGGCTGGAGCTGCCGGTGGCGCGGGAGCACATCGAGGTGGTGAGGCGGCCGCGGAAGGCCTACGCGCTGGTGCACGTGAGCGCCCACAGGGACAGCCTGGCCACCCTGCCCTGGCGCCTGCAGACGGCCGTGGAGGAGCACCAGATCCTCAAGGAGCTGGCGGCCCGCGGGAAGGAGCTGGTGCTGGGCGACGGCCGGGGGCCCCCAAGGGGAAGAGAGGTAAGGGAGGCGCTCCCGGGCTCCCAGGTCTGCAAGCCCAGAGCCTCACCTGGGGTGGGGGGTGGGGAGGGGCGGGGAGGTGCATCTTTGAGGAGCCAGGGGCAGGTGACTCCCAGAGGCACACTGACCCTCACAGTTCGCCTCCAGCCTGGGTTTGGAGAAAGGCCAAAGTGCGGGGACCTCCCCGCCCCGGGTCCTTCCACAGTCCATCCTCTGCGCCTGGGCCAGCCTGGGCCTTCGGGGTTTTCTCCTCGGCCCCACCTCGTCCATTCAGTTGGCCAATGTCCGTGCCCACTCCAGGCCAGGCGGTAACGCAGCCGGAAAGGGCTCGGCCCTGACCTTGAGGAGCCCTCATCTCTGAGCAGAGCCAGACACAGGCCGCCTGCAGCTGTGGAAGGACACAGGGCTGTGGGGACAAATTCACAGAAGTGCTGGAGTCCCGATTGGGGGAGTGCAAGGTCATTCTAGGCAGGGGGGCATGGTGACGGGCAGTGGCGCCTTTGCAGGAGGGCAAGGTTGAAGGCTGCTGGAGGGCTAAGGAAGAAAGCTGGGCCAGGGGGGAGACCAAAGCAGGGGGAGGGAGGGAAGGTTGGCCTTTGTGGGGGATGGGAGGGAGCTGTCAACTCACCGAGGCTATGGCAGGCCACTCGGTGAGACAGGTGATTGTGGTTTTCCTTTCCTTTCGGGAAGAAAAACTGCGGTGTTTAAACTGCTGCAGAACTGAGCAGCTCTGTGACTGACATTTCGAGACCTGGGAGCCTGACTTCACGTCTGTGAGGCGGTTTCTCGTGTTTGATAAACTGTCTCCTCTGGGAGCTGCGGGGCCGGTGGTGGGGTGCCCCTCACCACCATGCCCCAGCCCACACCGCAGTCCCAGCCCCAGAAGCCTCTGCGGGGGACTGGGAGGCAGCAAGGAGCCGGGGACAGCAGCAGTGAGAATCTTCTTGCATCCAGGGGCAGCGAGGAGGGTGGATGGGATGGCAGGAGCCTTGAGGAGGTAGGGGGCCGTGATGAGGCCCTAGGCCGCTGGCCATGAGCCTGCTCATGAACAGAGCCCAGACTGGAACAGAAACCATGGGCGAGGTCTCTGGAGGGCCGGAGGAGGGTCGAGATTCAGGACTGATCAATGGTCCAGAAAGCAACAGGCAGGCATTTCAGGGAGACCAGGAAGGGGTGGGTTTCTAGGATCCGCCCCCCCCCCCTTCAATTCAGAGACCTATCACAGGGGACCTCAGGGCGCCGAGGTGATCTGCTGGAATGATCTTGGTCCCGAGCCTCAGAGGCCTGTCTACAACCTAAGTGGGAAGAGACTGGCCGCAGGCATTCTGGCTCCCGACCCCCGGGAAGGAGAGCCCCTTGTACCCCCCATGCATCCCACAGCCTAGCAGGAAGGAGCAGTGGCGGTTCAAATCCCTTGACTCGGGGTTTCTGGCACCGGCTGCAGGACGGTGGGCAGTTAGGCCCTCCCCCCTGGGACAGGGCTTTAGGATGCCCCAGCGGGCTGAGCCCCAGGCGGAAGGAGGCGACCCGTCCCTCTTGTCCTGTCCCTCGGGGCTCCTTACTCTCACCCCTCACCCCGGCAGGAGGACGACAGCGGCCTGAGCCCCAGCCTCAGCCCTGCCAACAGCCCCCCAGCACAGGCCCTTCTGAGGTCCCAGGACCAGCCCAGAGGCGCATGCTCTGACAGCGCCATCGCGCACCAGGAGATCCTGGGCCAGGAGCGCCTCTTCCAGGGCGCCTTCCTGGGCTGCGAGACGCGCAGCGTGGAGTTCAAGCGAGGCGGCGGCGAGTACCTGAGCCTGGCCTTCAAGCACCACCTGCGGCGCTACGTGTGCGCCTTCCTCAACAGCGAGGGCGGCAGCCTGTTTGTGGGCGTCGATGACAGCGGCCTGGTGCGGGGCGTCCCCTGCAGCCACCGCGACGAGGACCGCGTACGCCTGCTGGTGGACTCCATCCTGCAGGGTTTCCAGCCCCAGGTCTTCCCCGACGCCTACACGCTCTCCTTCATCCCGGTGGTCAGCACCGCGGCCTCCAGCACCCCCCTCAAGGTGAGCCTGGGTCTGTCTGCCCCCACTCCGCTCTGCTGAGCAGGGCTGGGCGGGGGGTGGGGGCGAAGGGGGGCCAGGGGGAGAGACCGGAGGAGAGGCCGGGCCCCCCCTGCCCCCAGGCCCACCAGGCTGCCCCAGGAGCCCCGGAGAGCGAGCAAGGTGGGATCCGGGGGGACGCAGCACCTGGCAGAGTCGCTGTCGCCCTCACCAAGGTGATCCGCCTGAGCGTGCGCGCCCCCAGGGCGCAGACTGAGCCGCAGCTCTACGAGACGGACCAGGGGGAGGTGTTCCTGCGGCGGGACGGGAGCATCCAAGGCCCGCTGTCCGTCCGCGCCATCCAGGAGTGGTGCAAGCAGGTGAGGGGCAGGGCCGCGCCAGCAGTCCTGGCCATGCCGCCGGGTTCTCCTCGGTGCCTCACCACCCGCAAGTACACAGGGGGCACGGGGGGTGGGGTATTGAACCCCGCTACACCCCACGTTCCACCGCCATGGGCTGGGGAGCCGGGGGAGGAGAATGGTGAGAAGTTTTAAGACCCGAAAACCGGACTGGGCTGTATTTGGGGGATGGCCCTTACCATGGGGGGCACTTAGTGCTGGACAGTCCTGAGGGAGCAAGGGGCGGAAAGAGGGAAGGACGTGCCTGGGCGGCCCATTTCTGGAACCCGCAGAGGCCGCCCCACCACCTGCGATGCTGGCAGGCCCCTCAGGTCAAGCGGCTTGCCTCAAACCCCAGGGCTGGCTTGTCAGGGGTGGTGACACCGCCAGGAACCCGGCTCCCACCAAGCAGGGAGGGCCATGTGGTCCCCAGTGGCCTTGAGTAGGCCCCCCAGGCCCTCTGGGGCTTGCCTTCCTCTCTGTCAGTTCAGCCCCGGGTACAGGGGGCAAGCCCGAGGCGGCATCACCTCAGGCCTCTGCATCTGGGGTCCCCCCACCCCCCGCAGAAGTGGGCGGCTGAGCTGAGCACGCTGCAGGAGCGGGTGAAGGTGCTGACGGCCGAGAAGGAGCAGCTCCGGCAGCAGCTGGAGCAGCAAGGACCCGTCTCCAGCACCTGCTGCGTCCTGTGAGGGCCCCGGGCGGCCGGCACTACGTGGCAGGTGCAGAGTTTTCTATCGGAGTCGCAGTCCTTCGCTTAAGACCCGTCCGGGCTGTCCAGAGGTGGATGGGAGCGTGGCCACCCTTGGCCCTTCAACAACCACACATACACGAACTCCGATCCCGAGCAGGCCCCCATCTGTGTATCTGCGAGGCCGCTCTCAGCCCGATCCCCAAGGAACCTTACTGCCAGAAAGAACTGGTAAAAACTTGGCCAGAGCGATTGGAGGGCTGAGCTGTAAGGGACTGTCCTACTTCTTCAGAAGCTCCCTTGGCCCAGCCCGGGGTCTGTCACTCCAGCCACAAGACCAGACCCGAAAGGAATGTGTCCTATGGGGCAAGCCTTCTGCAGATGGCCAGGCACGCTCAATAACGGTGGCTGTGGGGCGAACAGGCCACCCTGCAGCCACCATCCCGCGCTTGCTGGAACTTGTGGTTGTCAAAGCTCTTTAATAAATGCGCCTGGGGCAAGAGTGGTTCTTTCTAGAACATTCAGTCAGCCAGCTGGACGCAGCAGAGTCCTGAGCCCCATGCCCAGCCCACCTCTGTCCAGGAGGCGGAGCCAGCCCTGAGCTCCTCTCAAGCGGAGCTGTGGGGCCTGGATGGCTGCAATCCATTCCAGCTTTGCCTTAAAGACCAGGTCCCTTGGGGCAAACTTCTACCTGTTTGGTTTCTTCATCTTCATCTTCATCCTGGGGTGCGAGCACCTTGTCATCATCAGACCCATGCTGTCTGCCCAGCACCCACCGGCCCCTGCACCCTCCAGCCACCGGCAAGGAGTCCTGCTCTGGCCATTTCCCCTGTCATCTCCACCAGCCGAGCCAGAGACTAGAAAGCCAGTGTCTGATTGGGCTCAAAGCCCTTCAAGAACTCCCCATTTCATCAAGACTGAAGTCCAAACAGTGGTCTATACAGTTTGCAGTTCGGTCCATCTGACCTCCAACCCCTCCTGCCCCTTGCTCCTGTATTCCGGCTACACCCACCAGCTGATTTCATGGAACACACTTGCTTCAGGGCCTTTGCACTGGCTGCTTCCCCCCCAACCCCCGGAATGCTCCTTCCCTAGAGAGCTGCAGGACTAGTTCCTCTCTGCTCTGCCTTCCAAGTGAGAGGGAAGGAAATTCACTACCCAGCCTACTTCCAGTAACACCTCCATTCCCCCTTTCCTGCTCCCAACCTTTTTCCCCAACGCACTTGTCAGTCACTCTGTAGCTTTTATTTATAGCTGTCCCCTCCCCTGCAGTAAAATACATGTTCCAGGGGACAGGGATCTGGGTCTGTTTCATTCCTGGTTGTGACGTTCAGAACCTCAGACACGGTGGGCACGCAGTGGATGCCAAATAAATATCTGCTGGTGAAACAGGGAGCCGCCTAAACTTAGGTCTGAGCCACTAGAAAACCATGGAATCCTGTCAGACGGCATTTCACAGGAGGGCCTGCAAAACACACTTCCCTTGGGGCACCTGGGTGACTCAGTCAGTTAAGCATCCAGCTTCGGCTCAGTTCATGATCTCACGGTTCGTGGCTTCGAGCCGCGCATCCGGCTCTGCTCTGACAGCAGAGAGCCTGCTTCGGATCCTGTCCCCCTCTCTCGGCCCCTTCCCTGCTCACTCTTTCTCAAAAATAAACATTAAAAAAAAATCCAAAATCTGTAAGGAACTCCCCAAACTCCACACCCAAAACAAATGATCCAGTGAAGAAATGGGCAGAAGATATGAACAGACACTTCTCCAAAGAGGACATCCAGATGGCCAACAGACACATGAAACGATGCTCAGCATCCCTCGTCATCAGGGAAATACAAATCAAAACCACAGACACCACCTCACGCCGGTCAGTGGCTAAAATGAACAAATCAGGCGACTAGATGCTGGCGAGGATGTAGAGAAATGGGCACCCTCCTACACTGTTCGTGGGAATGTAAACTGGTGCAGCCCCTCTGGAAAAGTGTAGAGGTTCAACACTAGAACTCCCCTATGACCCAGCAACAGCACCGCTAGGAATTTACCCAAGGGATACAGAAATGCTGATGCATAGGGGCACATGTACCCCAATGTTCACAGCAGCACTCTCAACAACAGACAAACCATGGAAAGAGCCTAAGTGTCCATCAACTAACGAATGGATCAAGAAGATGTGGTTTATCTATACAATGGAATACTACATGGGAATAAGAATGAAATGTGGCCATGTGTAGCAACGTGGATGGAACTTGAGGGTGTTATGCTGAGCGCAGTAAGTCAGGCAGAGAAGGACAGATACCATATGTTTGCACATATAGGTGGATTAGGAGGAACTTAACGGAGGACCGTGGGGGAGAAGAAGGGGAAAAATAGCTGGGGAGAGGGAGGGGGGCAAACCAAGAGAGATTCTTGAATGCTGAGAACAAAGTGAGGGCTGAGGGGGGTGGGGGAGAGGGGAAGGGGGGTGATGGGCGTAGAGGAGGGCACTGGTAGGGATGAGCACTGGGTGTTACATGGAAACCAACTTGACAATATAAAAAAAAAAAAAAAAAAGAGCCATCCATAGACCGCCATAAACACATGCCCATCCCCTCTTTCCCATGATCAAGCAGCACTTGTGCTTCTTTGAATCTCTAGACACCAAGAACCTCAATATGAAGCCTTTTGGGGAAATTCTGGTTTTCCATTAAAAAAGGCTCCTGGGGGCACCCTGGGTGGCTCAGTTGGTTAAGCGACGGACCCTGGCTCAGGTCGTGATCTCTCAGTTCATGGTTCAAGCCCCATGTTGGGCTCTGTGCTGAGCACAGATCCTGCTTCGGATCCTGTCTCCCTCTCCCTCTGGCCCTCCCCACTCAAGCTCTGTTTCTACAAAAAATAAATAAGTGTTTAAAAAAAAATTAAGAAAGGCTCCTTGGGAGGCTCAGTTGGTTAAACGTCTGACTTTGGCTCAGGTCATGATCTCACTGTTCATGGGTTCGAGCCCCAAGTCAGGCTCTGTGTCGACAGCTCAGAGCCTGGAGCCTGCTTCGGATTCTGTATCTCCCTCTCTCTCTGCCCCTCCCCTGCTCACGCTGTCTCTCTCTCTCTCAAAAATAAACATTTTTAAAAAATGTTTTTTTAAACATTTAAAAACCTCTCCGTTTTTAAACAAACTGTCATCACCTGTCCACAGAAGGCCACCCCACAGGAGGAGAGCCAGCTGCTGACAGTCCCTGTGACACGGACATGTCAGGCTGCCACACTCAGACCTTCCCCACCGGCCGCGACATGAAGGCATCACAAAGCACGGCTTGTTCGCAGTATTTATTTAAGTTAGAGCATACACGGGGGCTAGCCAGCACAGAGCAGGCAACGGCGGCGCCTAGCCTTACATCACATTAAGAAAATAGCTTTCCATATTGCATTTCAGCCGTAGGAACGCCGTTCTGGAAGGAAGAAGTCCCCTCAAGCAAAGCTGTCTGTATATGAGAGGGTTTTAGAGGCAGTTTCCCCAGAAGATTCTTTGTTCTTTTTCTTTTTTTTTTTTTAAAGCAACCCCTTGATGCAAGGAGTATCTCCCAGCCCCGGGAAGAGAAGTGCGGCCAGAGCACAGGGATGCACAAACCTCGCTTCCAAGAAGACAGGCCATCTGCTGTTCTGTGTGACCCCAAACTAACCATTCCCTGCAGACGACAGTGGGCGGCGAGCATCTCCTCAGCACAGGGTGGCGCCCTCGGGCTCCCAGCACCGGCCGCTGCGCGCACCCACCAGAACCGCCCCTCCGTGCACACTAGGCCCGCGTGGCACCCTTCCTGCAGTCTGGCGTTCCAGGGGGGCTACGCGCTTGGATCCACCTGGACAGGAGGCAATCTGGAGAAACGAGGTGACGGATGGCCGCTCCACCAGCATGTGCATCCTCCGCTCCCGCCCAGAGGCCCTGTTCCTCGGTCGAGGGCTTTGGGGACCGCACGGGGCATCCACACCGGGCAGCACTGTGTAGGGGCCCGCACACAGGATGGGACATGTGAGCCACAGTCTCCCAGATACCTCTCCCCCGTAATAAAATAATCTTAATAAAAACATAATTTAAAGGAAGTGTCAAAAGCTGAGTGTAAAATCGAAGCTGTAAACTCTCGAAGTCCGAACGAAGGCTCTCTTGAAGGATCTTCCCTGTTAGAAAGAGAGAGAGCGCAGTTACACGACAGATATTCCACTAGATAAGTCGGGATTTAGTCAGCGGCTCTGGCAAACCGCCGGCGGCTCGGCGAGGACCCGTGGCAGGTCCCAAACACCAGCATGAGGAGTCACAGCCGAACTGGGAATTCCTGCAGTGGCGTGCATTTTCCAGATCTTTGGGGCTTCTCCCCTCACCCCGATACGGGCATTCTGGTTGGGGGCGCCGGGTCTCCTCACAGGCCACCGGCAGGGAGGCCTCCCCTGGGCGCAGCAGGGAAAGTCTCTGTAGACCGGACTGCCACCCAGCCCCTGACCGTGAACGCTTGGCGCAACTGCTCAGACCACAGACACTGAACCGCACACTGCGCAGCGGAGTGATAGACGAGTGCGTGTGTGCTGACTGCAGGCAGCGCCCTCCTGCAGAGCGAACCCGCACGGCCTGCCCGGCCCCTCAACGCTCTCATGGGCCAACGGCCCCGCATCCAGGGCAGGAGGGGCACAGCCATGTGTGAATGTGAACGTGAGGGGTGCAGGCTTCAGGAGGCCACCCGCAGGGGCGGGGCCCCCACAGTTTCCTGCCACCCCAACCCCTTCTGATATCCCCACCAGCAAGATGTGGGATTTTTGCCCACACGGTTCACTCCGTTATCACGATATTTTATATAATTCACAGCAGTGCCTGCAGGTATCACACTTTATAGCCATACAAACCCTGTCACGATCAAGAGCAACGTTCAAAGCCCGTCCGGTGACTGTTCAGATTCTAAGGGAGTTCGAGAACAAGTAACGATCAACACAGAAGTGCCGTAGGGAACCATCTTAAAGCACTTCCTCATGAAAGCCGAGTCTGCAGAGGTGCCTAACACCGTTTCCTCATACCCGTCACCTGCCTCATGGCCTCCAAGTTTATAGCTACGTGAAATAACAGGGCCTGAGAACCCAGTTCCCCCAGATCTGGTCACACCGGCACCTGAATGAAGGCGATCGGTAACAAGACAACCGCCCTGTGGCTGGGGTCCCCGAAGCAGGGGGACGGGTGCACCATAACTCAGACGGGCCTCAGCGGGCCGACGCCCACATGGTCCCTGCCTCCTACATCATTGGGCAGACAAAATTCTCAACACAGAACCTTCCTGATATCTTTGCGACTCTAGTGTTGTCGCCTTTAAAACAAACACAAACAGGGGCGCCTGGGGGCCTCAGTCGGTTGAGCATCGCTTCAGCTCAGGTCAGGATCTCACGGTTGGTGGGTTCGAGCCCCGCGTCGGGCTCTGTGCTGACAGCTCAGAGCCTGGAGCCCGTTCAGATTCTGTGTCTCCCTCTCTCTCTGCCCCTCCCCTGCCACACTGTTTCTCTCTCTCTCTCTCAGAAGTAAATAAAAAACATTTTTTAAAAGGTTAAAAAAAACAAACAAACACAAACACTACAACTTAAAAACACCACTTACGTTACCATCAGTCATGATTTATTGATGGAAACTTCAACTCGGTGATTTCAGAGTCCGGGGAGCTGCTTCCGCTCCTGTCGCTGT
Organism: Hyaena hyaena; assembly: GCF_003009895.1. NCBI lineage: Eukaryota > Metazoa > Chordata > Mammalia > Carnivora > Hyaenidae > Hyaena > Hyaena hyaena. Next base: position 1,055,334 of record NW_024081183.1, on the reverse strand, counting down.
AGGTGTCCCTGTGGAACTCAGATGGTTTACTCACCGTTTCCCCCCAAGGACGCCTTTGTCAGGGTCCCACCCTTCTCTGCCACCATCACCACAGGGACACTTGCCTACACCCAGCAGGAGCCAGAAAGACGCTTTCCTGCCTTATGTATTTAGCATGCAGCTGTTGAGGGATTTCCTTCCAGTTACAAAAGATACACAATCGATTTACACTTTGGTGCTGACACTCTAACTAGCTCAGAGCGAGGACAAAGGCAGCAGCGGGGCAGGAAGCCCACAGCTCGTGACGGCCAGTTCCCCACAGACCCCAGGGCCCCACCACTACATGGCGTCCCGGAGGCCAGCTGCTACAGGGAGGGGCCCCGTCGCCGCGGAAGCAGCCGGAGAACCCCAGGGAGGAGACCACGCCCAGGGTAACAGGCCGGGGACCCCCCACCACCCCCACAGACTAGAGGGGAGTGACCCACACCTGGGCGAGAGCCTGCAGCCCTTCTGGAGGTAATGCGGGAGCCTCCCCACGGAGGCCAGCAGGAGGCCGAAGTACGGGGGCGAGGGCTTGATGGGCCTGGACAGGAACTCGGGGTGGTACTGAACGCCAACAAAAAAGGGATGATCTGAAACAGAAACAAAAGCAGCACTTCCGTCGTGCACATCAAACACAGAGGAGAACAAACCTCGTCAAATGTTTCACGTTTCTACAGACCCTCGAAATCACCTAAAAATAGCGTCTTCATCAGAACCCGAATGAAGGCGGCCAGAGAGCAGGGGACACGGACGCCCTACTCGTTGGCCCCCCCACCCCACAGGGATCCCGCCCCGGCTCCCCCTGCTCCCCGGCTTCGTGGGACTGAGCGTGCAGGTCGTCAGATCGGAAGGGGGCTCAAGGGCCAAGTGCAAGCTTTCGTTTTGGAGAATGAGAACCGAGGCCAGGAGCGCGGTGCTGGCTGAGGAGGGACAGGCTCCCCAGGGCTCCGGGTGCCTTGTTCTCCAAGAGCACCGCACCGGGTCTGGGCCCTCCCTACCACCCTCAGGCCAGTGCTCACCATCCCCCCCATGCACAGCCACCCCACGCTCACCCTCCAGCTCCACGATCTCCATCCGCTCTCCCTCAACATCCTGGCCAACAAACTTCAAGCCCTGCTCCTCCAAACACTTTTTCAGGACCGGGTTCACCTGCGGAAACACGAAGAGTAAGATGACTGACCTCTCGGCTTGCTGTCTGCTGAGTCAGCGGAAGGAGGAACGTTTAAAGGTCACCAAGCTCAACTCCTCACCTCGAATCTGTGGCGGTGCCTCTCTTCCAAGTAATCTGCATCTCCGTAGAGCTTCCCTGGCAAAAGCAAGCATGCGGATATAAAGAGTCCCGATTCCGCAAGAGAAATCTACTCACTACCGCATCTTGCTTCCCAGTTTACCTCGGAATCACCTACACAACCAGGCCTCTTGAAGGTCATTTCTAGGATTCTCCAGCCAACCGCAGCCTCCTGCCCGTGGCAGCACCGTTTACACTAATTCTTGGACCTCCTAATTCCTGGGCTTGGACTGTTTTGACCACGCCAAGAAACTGTAACAGCTGTTTCCATCACCGCCCTCCAACCACTACGGAGGTTCAAGAGCACTTTCCTGCTGGAGTGTGGCCTGGAAAGCACACCAGGACGCATCAAAGAGCGGAAGCCTGGAGACACTTCCAGAGCTACAGGGATGGCCCCGTGGCGGCACCATGTAGTTAAGTCACAGGCGCAAAGCACCTTGGCACCAGGGCTGCGGGACGAGGCCCCCAAATCCATGGAGCAGAGCTGGAAGGACCGCAAGGTCACCTACTCAAGGGCCTCATGCTGACAGGCACTTGGGGGCCCAGCTCATAAAGACAGAGTTTTCCCAGGGGGCAAGAAAACGAGACCGAATGGAGTCATTCTCCTAAAGGCTCCCCTGACCCAATTTCCCCTCAATCTTTAGCACCTATCAGTACTTTTAGAATAAAACCTAGTTAGGTTGGACTGTACGAAACGGCCCCTCTGGGGGAAAGAAACTGCCAAACTGGCAGTTTAATTCAGTTCAACCGAACAGACTGGGGAGAGGGCAGGCTGTGCGGGGGCCTTCACTGGCCTCCTGGTGAGCCGCGCACACCCAAGGCCCCCAGGGCCCTGCCGCGCCGCCTGCGAGCTGAGAGCCACACTGCTCCTTGGCTCTTACAGCACATCCTAGCTCAGGAAGGTGGAAAAAAGAACTCGGAAGCAACAAGAAAACCAAAACATCCTCAGAGCCCCAGCAGCAGCCAAGACGCGTCCTGGGCATGGCGCGTTGAAGGCGGGGCCGGGGAGTGGCAGCTCTTACTCATGACCGAGTTCTTCGTCTGGAACAGGGTTCTCCTCTTGCCCAGCCTCATGGTTCCGCCCATCTGCCCGGGGTTGTGCTCCGGCATGTCTATGACCTGCGGGTGTTCAAAACACAGGCACACGCTACCAACTCCACCTCCGTTAGCACACTGCATGCCCACGCAGAGTGCCGGGGCCCAGCGGGCTGCGTCCCCAGCCCTTCCTTACAGGAGATGCTTGTCACTCCCCCATAAGCATTTTCTAAACCTGTGTTGTTGGGTAGGGGCTTAATCCTTCAGCCTGTGCTCCTGAGCCGCAGGATCAGGCCCCACTGCCCGTGCCCATGGCTGTCCCTGCCTCCAGCCCGTGGGCTCAACGGGGGCTGCTGGGCCACAACACGTTCTGGAGACCAATGTAGCGGCTCAGACGCAAGATGGGATATGTTGCAGCACGTGTCCCCTCCACCTGACCGATGAGCTGCTCAAAGGAAAGGAACACTTCTCCCGGGCTTGCTGTGTCTGGGCCGGAGACTGGTGGATGTGTGTGTGGGGGCGGAGAGGCCGAAGCCCCTGAGCCGCAGGAGCCCAGCCCACCGCTCAGTCCCGGGCTCCTCCGAGCACTTTCTAAGGCCTCTAGGACCCTATCTGGGCCTGCTTTCCCACCACCCCAAGGCTGCACACTTCACACCCTTCGCTCTTCTCCTCCTACGCTCTTAGTATTAGCGAAATTCAACTGCAGGTCAACATATATGATGCTGTTTAGATGCCCTGAGATCAAGAGTTTGGTCCACTTTGGGGGCGCCTGGGTGGCTCAGTCGGTTAAGCATCTGATTTCGGCCCAGGTCGTGATCTCACGGTTCGTGGGTTTGAGCCCCACATAGGGCTCTATGCTGACAGCTCAGAGCGTAGAGCCTGCTTCAGATTCTGTGTCTCCCTTTCTCTCTGTTCCTCCCCCTGCTTGCATTCTCTTTCTCTCTCTGTCTCTCTCTCTCTCTCAAAAATAAAGGTTAAAAAAACAAATTAAAAAAAAAAAAAAGAGCTTGGTCCACTTTGTTTATCATGGCATCTCTGGAAGCGAGAGCACGCCTGTCACCCCCGGGTAGGAGATTCGAAGATGGACAAGGCGCTGTCCCTCCCCAGGGCCCACATTCCTCTGACAGGACACATCACAGGACGTATGGCCTCTGAAAGCTTCGGTTACCGCTGAGCACATCAGGACCATATTCCACGGTCCTTGAGGAACACGCCCGTCTCCCGGGGTTGTCGGGGATGAAATGAATGAATGAACATTAAGCGCCGGGTACGGTGCCTGGCGCGAAGCAAGTGGCCATGTGGGTGCTTCATGTCCGTACGTGGACGGTCCTAGTGCTCCTGGGGCTGAGGGGGGCGGGGACGGAGAATTATTTTACCCCGTCTTAAAAACTTTGCTGCAAACTGGGAAGAGAAGTGAGAAACTACAAGATGAAAAATTTTTAAAAAGTTCTTTCTATGCGGCCGGTGTGAGGGTTCTCTGGCTGGATCCGGGGTCTCTTTCCAGTGTCTGAGTGCTACCCACTCCCAGAAGCGCCCCCCCCGCCCCCCACACCCTTCCAAGCCCTGTTTAATGTTCAGGCCCTGGACTCACCACAGGATGACTGGTCTTAGGGTCAAACTCTGTAGAATTGGCGTCTGAAAAATCAAAACACGCATGGAACGAAAATAGTTACAAACAAAACTGATTACCGGAAAGTTTGCTTCCTAAGCCCTAACTCACAATTTCCCACTCGACCTAAAGCGATCCTGCAGTGATTAGAACAAAAGCTAAGGATGACACTAAGATACGAAGGACTCGCACAAACACAGGAATGTTTCCAGTACCTGTGTTAACTCTCTGGGAAGTCAAGCCGTACAAGATGGGGAAATCACAACCAATGCACAATCTAATAACCTTTCTTTCCGTAATGCGTCCTTACAACAGTTCTTACGCCGTTCTGTCAATCTGTCTCCCTCAGACTGTGTCTCTCTCCTGGCTGGGCAATGCATTCCTGTCTTCTGGAGCATCATATACTGCACTGCCCACCGCCTCCCTCTGGAGCTTCATCAGGAACGGACTTCAACCCCCTAACAGCCTTCCTCTCCTTCACTGAATTGACCCTCTAACCATAAGCAAAACCACAAGACTAAATGAATCAAGTTCCTGGTACAGCCCGGCTTCTTCTGCATGACAGGCTAGGTCCTGTTCCTAACCAGGGCCTGGTCCCGACCAGAGCTAAGACTGTCACCAGGTCACTCAACCACCTGGGGACCCGAGTGGGCGACAGACTGACAGACTGTAACTGGGAAAGGGTCCAGGGTGCCCCGAGGGCCAGCCCTAGGGTGGCCGGTGCCTGCCAGAGGCTCAGGGCCAGTACTAAAGGGCATGCTGCCCATAAAGGGGCCGCCATGTCCTCAGGGTAACCAGGAGGCGTATGCTCAGAAAACATGTGCAATGAACCCAACCCTAACACTCAGTGGCCGCTGGAGAGCCACCCGTGCTTTGTGGAGCCAGGCCACCTCGACACCCCTTAGGGTGCTCGCTTTCTTTTTCTCCCAGTGTGAGGTCTTTCTGAAACCCTCGTGTTTGTCAGCTGGGCTACACAGCCTCTGCCACTGGTGGTCCCAAGGAGCCACGTCCCAGTAATCAGGCTGTGTGGTCCCCTCCCCCGCCCACTGCACTTGGCCTTGGGATGTTAGCAAGCTGGTTAAGTGCTTGCATGCTGGGCCGGTCATTTTGGAAGCCGGTGGGTCACCAGGCTGTGAGAAGCTCAGGCTGAATTAGTGAATGAGGAGCCTTGCCGTGTAGAGAGAGCCAACCAGATGCCCCTGCTGGGCGGAGCTGGATGGGGGACAGGGGGAGCTCAGGTACGGGGAGCAGAAACCCAGCCAGCTGAGTCCACTCAACCCACAGCACACGGAGACGTGCTACAATGCTGTCGGAAGCCATTGAGTTTTTGGGTGGTCTGGACAGTTAGCTAGGCACAGGGCCAGTATCAGAGTATTTCCTATTCGCCAGGCACCATGCTGGGACTATTTACATGCGTATTTCACTTAATTCTTACAACCTGGAGGAGCAAGTACCATTATCACCCCATTTTACAGAAGCCCAAAAAGGCTAAGTAGTTTATCTAAAATCACCCACGATAAGTGACTGTCAGAATCTGAAGCCCAGGTCTGACCAGCTCCGGGGCCCAAGTTCATGATAACCGCACAGCCTCTCACAGGCCAGGGCTGTCAGCTTCTTGCTCGGCAGAAGCCCGGGAACGGCAGCTATGGCTGCGGGCTTGGCTGTGATCCCCGCCTCCTTCCTGAGGCTGGCTTGACCTCAGTGCACATGGGGCTCCCCTCTGCTGAGCACCCCCCAGGTACGGAGAAGCCAGGCCTGCCCTCCTCTACGGCTCCCCACCCCTCAGAAGGCAGCAGGCTTCCCGCCCTCCAGGAAACCCTTCAGCAAGCACGGAACACGTTTAATGAACACTTACCTTGCCACCCCAGCACGTTTCTTGAAAACTCAACCACTGCCAACTGCATTCCTAGGCACACACCTTGCAGGTGCAGGGGGAAAACAAACGCAGCTCCAGTGAGAAGGCGGCTCGTACGTTTCCCACCGGCCTACCCTGGACTTTGTGTCCCGTGTGCTCACAGAAGGACAATCACAAACTTGCCTGCTTCCCTGCTATCAACACACAGCCCCTGCTGTGTTATCCGCATCAGCTTTCAAACACTGGGTCTAAGTGCCTATGAAGACGCCAGGCTGTAGAAGCTATTCGCTTTTGGAAAGAAGCAACTCGTGTTACAAAAATTCAACTTTTCTTATCCTCTCGTTAGGTGCCCGTATGCAAGTGATCAGGTTGAAAATTATTAAAATTTGCAGCACCAGGAAGCACCCAAAATCGCTTGACCCCAATTCCAAGCGAGGATATAAAACTCCGCCTCACGCGTCCTGCCCAACAGTGGGTTCGGCGAGCGGCAAGGACTCCGTGCCATTTCTCCCTGTCCCAATTCCGTGGCATCGACACATGGACGTGCAAGCTCTTGTACGTTTCACGCTTAAGAAGCGTCTGACTTTCTCCCTGACCGGGACGAAAAACGGCTTCCACCTGAGCTGCCATCTAGAATGAGGGCATCCGTGCCTGCTTCCGGTGCCTGCCCTGTGCTCACTGCGGGCTCCCGCGTGGCACCTTCTCCTCATCCTCCCCGCTCCTTACCCAAAAAAGGCTTCTTCTGCTTCCGAGCCCAGGCGATGGCCTGCATCTTTCCTTCCGTCCCCCGAACGCCGAACCCCCCTGGAACCAGCACTCCACTGTACGAGAGAGCACAGCACAAGGCAGTCGGCCCTGCCCACCAGCCCGGCTCAGGCTAAGCACCCAAGGCGCCACTCCTGAGACACAGATGCCACGAAGTCACCCTGCGGGCTTTGCCACTGGGGGTATACGGTGACCTCAAGACCGCCAGGGAGCTGTACGTAAACACCAAACACTATGAACTTAGAAGATGCACATAAAGGGGCACCTGGGTGGCTCAGTCATTTGAGCGTCCGACTTGGGGTCAGGTCATGAACTCACGGTTCGTGGGTTCGAGCCCCACGTCAGGCTCTGCTGACAGCTAGCTCAAAGCCTGGAGCCTGCTTCGGATTCTGTGTCTCCCTCTTTCTCTGACCCTCCCTCACTCGCATTCTCTCTCAAAAATAAGTAAGCATTAAAAAAAGAAAAGAAAAAGGTACACACGAAACATTTACAGGTAAAAGCAAGATGGCACATGTGGATTCTTTCCTAATATTTAATACAGCTTACTATAAATGCAGCTTTTTACTTCTGGGCTTAAAGTGCTCCCTTAAAAGGGAAAGGCGCCTTCCTCATCCTCTCAGAGGGCTGACGGAGCTCCAGGTCTCGATCACTGCTCTAGGGCCCCATAACATCCGATCGGTCCAGTGACCTAGAATCTCGTGCTGATTTTCCACCATTATGAATAATAGCTGCCAAAAACCAGCTATTAGATTCTACTAGGCATCCTCTGATCAAAAGTTCCAGATGAAAATCTTTAAATTTTTTTTAATGTTTATTTATTTTGGGGGACAGAGCGTGAGCAGGGGAGGGGCAGAGAGAGAGAGAGAGAGAGAGAGAGACAGAATCCAAAGCAGGTGCCAGGCTCTGGGCCATCAGCACAGAGCCCAACACGGGGACTGAACTCACAAACCACAAAATCATGACCCGAGCTGAAGCCGGACGCTTAACCGACTGAGCCCCCCCAGGTGCCCTCCCCAAGAGGTGAAAACCTTTAAATAAGTCTCATACAGTAGAGGCATACGGTAAATGTCATGTTTTCTTCAGATTCAGCCATACTGAGAAGCCGTATTTCCGTAAGGCTTAAATCATCCAGACTGCAGCTTTCCAGTGACTAAGAGCCATTTAGGAAGGAGGTCACCTCCTACGAGCACGTGAAAGCCCAGCACTCTGCTCACAGACAGCACCCCCGAGCCCCCCACACCCGGCAGGGGGCACTACTCACTGGGCGCTGCAGAGCTTCTGCCAGGCCTCGTGATAGCGGACAGGCTCCTCCTGCAGGGTGCTGGGCTCCAAGTCCGTAGAATCTATGTACTGGGGGTGTGTGCACGGGGGACACAAGAAGCAGGCTGTGACTCCGGAGCCGTGACCTCTAACCCAAAGAATTCTCCCCCAATTCCCAAATAACAATATCACTGTCCTGGCTTCCTTAACTTTCAAATTAAAATTTTAAAGCAATGATCTTCATCTATTTAAGCTCAGTAACCACTTTCAAATAAACTGTAAAATCTTTCTTATGTGGTTAAAGACAAACGTTTAAAGATCATTCGCCTCCCCTGGCCCCGTGCTCAGTCCCCTGGAGCATTTTGGCCGTGTCCTCTCTGCCCAGGACTCATGTCCCCCAGCTCATTCCGCCCCAGCGACCTTCCATTTTGTCCACCTTTACTGAGGTGTAACGGACACACAATAAGATCCAGGCATTTTAAGGTGTATACCCTGGTGAGTTCTGTCAGACAACACAAGAAGGTGTGACCGTCGCCAAAATCAACAGCGAAGACAACCACTGCCCTCCCGGAAAATCCCCTCTGTTCCCCTGCAAGCCGTTTCCTCCCCATGTCCTCCCCTACGGCCCCTGGCTCTGCTTTCTGTCACCACAGATGCCTCTTCTAGAACTTCACAGAAATGAAAACGTACACCATACAGCCTTCGTGTCCAGCTTCTTTGGCTCAGGATGTTTTTGAGACTCATCCCTGGGCAGTTTCCCACTGAAGGAATATCCCTCAGGGTATACACTGCCTCATTCTGGACAGTGAGGGCTGGTTCTAGATGTGGGCCATTAAAATAATAGTCCTTTTGGGGGCGCCCGGGTAGCTTAGTCAGTTAAGCGTCCAACTTTCACTCAGGTCATGAATAATCTCGCGGTTCGTGGGTTCAAGCCCCGCGTCGGGCTCTGTGCTGACCGCTAGCTCAGAGCCTGGAGCCTGTTTCAGAGTCTGTCACTCCCTCTCTCTGACCCTCCCCTGCTCATGCTGTCTCTCTCTCTCCCAGAAATAAATAAAACATTAAAAAAAAAAAAATAGTCCTTTTGTATAAGTGTGTGTGTGTGTGTGTGTGTGTGTGTATGTACATGTGTTTTCATTTCTCTTGAGTAAATACTGGGAGTGGAAGTGAGGGGTCATCAAGCGTACGTCTACCTTTATATGAAACTACCAGGCTGTTCTAGACTGGTTGGGGCATTTCACATTCCCACCAGCAAGGCATGAAAGCTCCACATCCTCACCAACACCGGTGGCCCCTCTGGCGGGTGCGTGTTACTATCTCACAGGGATTTCACTGGCATTTATTTTCATTTGCACTAAAGGTGTTGACCACGACCACTTTTTCAGGCATCAGGTGCATCTTTTGTGCAAGTGCAAAGCCTTTTGCCCACTTATTATGTCATTTATCTTTTTCCTCCTCCTTCCTTCCTAATACCCTGCAAAAGACTTCCCTGAACCTCAGGGTGAGACCCAGCTGTGGCCCAGCTGACAGGATTCATGACCTCACAGGCCTGTCTCCCAATATCCTCCGGGTCACACTTGTCCGTCCACGGAGTTCCCAACTCCTCTCCATCTCCAAGCCCTTGGACATTCTCTTCCTTCTGTCCAGACGCCCTGCCCTTCTGCCTTACCCATCTTCCCGGAGCCTCCCAGGGTCCCTCCTGGAGGAAGCCTGCCCTCCTCACACGTCTGCCCAGACAGCTTCACCGCCTCCTCTGTGTGCTCCCTTCACAACTTAGAAACCTCGCAGACTCATTCACCTCTCAGCCCCCCTCTAACGACAGGCACAGACTACATCCAAGTGGATACAACAGAGGGATGAGCTGAAGAAGCAGCAGAAGGAAGACAGGGAAGTGTAATAAGATTCCCTAAGTCTTAAATCATATACAGCAGACCATTCCACAGCAACCCGCTCACAAGCGCAAAGCCAACTGAGTTATGATGCTGAGAAATACCCGGAGAAGTAGAAGGCCAACCCCCAGGCCAGCGGCGAGGACAGCTGGGATCAGAGTCCAGAACCTCGAGGGTCCAACTGTCCCCAGAAGACGAGCAGGGGCTGTGCCCTGACACTCCCTCCGCTCAGCTCCCGTCCATCAAGTCAGGGAGCAAAACACAAGAAGCACCCTTCCCTGGTTGCCGCCCATACTTCAGGCGGTGGCCCGGCAACTGGACGCACATGTCAGAGCCGGCTCCCAGCTCCTGGAGGCGGGGCTTAGCAATCCCCCTGCGCAGGTAAGTGGCAGAGCAATTATGTAGCGTGCCTGGTGCTCAGGGCTCCCCCATGCCCGTCGGGCAATTTTACTTGGTCACCTGACAATTCAAATGCAACCACTCACTTTCTCAACTACTACTCGGATCATCTCTCCCCTTCATCACCTCCTGAGACTATTCTACTGTTCTCTGAAAGCCAGGAGCCAACCACGAATCCTTTCTCTTCCTACAAGAAATTCTGAGTCCCAACAATATAAAGCAGATATGCGTGCAGCATCTATGAGAACACGGAAGGCCTCCCCATTCGTGCCTCCACTGAACATGCACCACCCCTCCTTACCTTGATTTCCAACTTGTGGTTGATGGCCAGTGCAGAATGCTCCAGAGCTTTAATGACAGACGCATACGAGTCTGAGAACTTGGTGTATTTGCCCACAAGGGCGATAGAGCAGGTCTCCAGCAAACGATCATATCTACCAAAAGCCAAGAAACACCAAATTATTTAGAATGTACACACCATCATGAGATCAAACTGCTTTCTAAAAAGGAGAAAAACATCTCTGGGAAGAATATAATGGGAGCAGGTATTATCTGAGTCCTTTTTTTAAAATAATTTTTTAAATGTTTTATTTATTTTTGAGAGAGAAAGAGTGTATGAACAGGGGAGAGGCAGAGAGAGAGAGAGAGAGAGAGAGAGACTGAATCTGAAACAGGCTCTAGGCTCTGAACTATCAGAGCCCAATGCAGGGCTCAAACTCGTGAACTGCGAGATCATGAACTGAGCCAAAGTCAGATGCTCAACCGACCGAGCCACCCCGGCGCCCCTGTCTGATTTCTATTTACAGAACAGTAGAGAGGGAGCTCCTCTGAAATCCATGTGGCAGGCTTTGTAAAGAAAGTAGGATTTTAGGGGCGCCTGGGTCGCTCAGACAGCTAAGTGTTCTATTCTTGGTTTCAGCCCAGGTCATGACCCCATGGTTTGTGAGATTGAGCCCCGCATCAAGCTCCATGCTGACAGTGTGGAGCCTGCTTGGGATTTTCTCCCTCTCCCTCCCTCAGAGAGAGAGAGAGAGAGAGAGAGAGAGAGAGAGAGAGAGAGGGAGAGAGAGAGAGAGAAATAAGATATTTAAAAAACAAAACCAGAATTAAAATCCCAAGGAGCAAGAAAAATTAACAGACATGAAGAGACAATTCATAAGATTAATGTGATGAAGGAAATAGTCAAACAACTTACAGACTACTCATAAAGCAGTCTACATTCATTAAAAATTTTCATCATAAAGTGTAATTAGTAACAGGTCAAAAAGTATGTGTGGCGCCTGGGTGGCTCAGATGGTTAAACGTTTGACTCTTGCTTTCAGTGCAGGTCATGATCTCGTGGTTTCGGGGATCAGACCCCATGCCGGGCTCTGTGCTGAGCTTGCAGCCTACTTGGGATTCTCTCTCCCTCTCTCAAAATAAATACATAGACATTTTTTTTAAAGTTTATAGTACCGTTTGAAAAAAATATCATAGAGCTGTGTGCCATTTCTGTAGCTACAGATACACGTGTAAATGGACAAAGACTGAAAGGGAAAATGTCAAAATGAAAGTAAGTATCACACAGCAACAGAATGAGCATTAAGACCGTTGGGCTGATCCCGCGGCCACAACGGGCCCCCTCAATGCTCTGAGGCGCTGAGGGAAGACCGCTGACGTGACGGGAGCACGTTGCTGAACTCTTGAGAGGTACAGGTGCAGCAGTAGCGACACACCAGACCAGACACCCCGTTCATCCTCCTCTGGTGGGTGGCGAGCAGCACATTCCCAAACACAGCGCAGGGGTCAGGAGGCGCCCAGGGGTGCTGTGGGCCGGGTCGACCACCCGTGTGGGCCTCACATGGGGCCAGACACCTGTTCGCACTGCATTTCTGGTCGAGGGGACACTAGGCGACAGGGCTGTGACCTGAACTCAGCTCTCCCAGGGACTCCCTCATGCCTGAGCCTGTCCTGACACCTCTCCCCACGAAGACCTTTTCTAACGGGAGCCACCGGCACAAGGGAGTTCCCGGAGACCCGACGTGACAGAGAACGGACGCTCCAGCCCCCAGCTCCGTATCAAGGCACAAACCTGTCTGCCATCTCCTTCCACTTCATCAGCATTTTCCGTGGCTGCCTCTCAATCGGAAGGTCAAGTCTCCGGAGAAAATAATCCACGACCCCCTGCTCCTCTAATAACAAGGGGACTCGGTAGATGGAGGAGACGTCGTGCACACAGATCACCTGCGGAAAAACGACCAAAGGTCATTTAATAAAAACAAGACAACACGAACTGGGCTGGCTGCCTCCTACTGGCTTTATCACCTTCAGAAAATAACTTCCAAATCTGAAAGTGGCAAAAAGGGTGATTTTCTAGGAATGGTATAAATTACCCAAACTGACTCAAGAACAGAGTAAAAAACTAGTGACATATTTCTTATGGACATGGATGCAAAAATCCTTTAAAAAAAAAAAATCACAAATCAAACACAAACGTAGCTTAAAAAACAAAATTCATGTCCCAGTAGGATTTGTCCCAAGAACAATGGCTCTCAAACTTGGCTGTGCATTGGAATCACATGGGAGAGTTTTTAAAAATCCACAAACCCAAAATGCACCACACACCACTGAAACTTGAATCTCTGGGGTTGGGAGGCACACAGGGTACTCTTCCAGGCTGAGTCTGAGAACTGCTGTGTTAGGATATTTAACAGGGGGATTTACTACACGAACAGGTTAAAGAAGGAAAACAAAAATCGCCTTAGTGGATGCAGAACTAATAAAAATTCAAAACCGATCCATGATAAAATTTCTTGGTATATTAAGAGTAAGAGGGAAAACGTGGAAAAGAAAAAAACACCACAGCAAACATCATTTGGTTCAATATTTAATATTAATGCTTAATATTTAAAGTTTGAAAGGGGCGCCTGGGTGGGTTAGTCAGTTTAGTGTCTGACTTTGGCTCAGGTCACGATCTCACGGTTTGTGGGTTCGAGCCCCACGCCGGGCTCTGTGCTGACTGCCGGCTCAGAGCCTGGAGCCTATTTCAGATTCTGTATCTCCCTCTCTCTCTGACCCTCCCCTGCTCATGCTGCCTCTCTCTCTCTCTCTCTCAGGAATAAATAAAACATTTAAAAAACAATTTTTTTTTAAAGTCTGAAAGAAGGCAAAAGTGGCCACTATGACTACTTCTATTCAATAATGTGCTAGAGATATTAACTATTACAATTAAATAACAAAAAAAAGGGGAGGGGGTGCCCGGGTGGCTCAGTCAATTAAGCATCCAACTTCGGCTCAGGTCATGATCTCATGGTTCATGAGTTCGAGCCCTGTGTTGGGCTCTGTGCTGACAGCTCAGAGCCTGGAGCCTGCTTTGGATTCTTTGTCTCCCTCTCTCTGCCCCTCACCTTCTCTCTCTCTCTCTCTCAAAAGTAAATAAACATTTTTTTAAAAAGTTGTTAAAGAAAAAAACATACATATGAGCTGGAAAATAAGAAACTACCAAGAACTGCATATACTCTTATTGCTTATCCATAAAAACTGTGAGAATTCACAGGTAAAGAATTAGAACTAACAGGATTTCAGTAAGGCTTGAGATCCACGGACAGAAGTCTGCAAGGTTCCTATACATGGGTCACATCTAGTCAGGAAGTCTAAGTTTTAAAAATATGCCATTCATGTAGTTACAAAAATTACGAATACCTATAATTAAATCTAGAAAAAAAATCTTATGAAGATATTTAAATCCTCAAAAAGCATCTTTATATAGCTGGGTGGCTTAGTCGGTTAAGCGTCCGACTTTCACTTAGGTCATGATCTCGCGGTTCGTTGAGTTCGAGCCCCGCGTTGGGCTCTGTGCTGACTGCCAGCTCGGAGCCTGGAGCCTGTTTCAGTCTGTGACTCCCTCTCTCTCTGACCCTCCCCTGCTCACGCTGTCTCTCTCTCTCTCCTAGAAATAAATTTTAAAAAAAAATAAAATAAAATAAAAAATAAAAAAAGCATCTTTATATAGAAAATTATGGATTATGACAGAAGGACAGCCCTTCCAACAAATGGAGCTGAAACTGGCTATCCACAGGCAAAAAGACGAATCTCAACTTTTCCTGGAAAGTTGCTATACATAAAAGTTAACTCACAGTGGATCCTACACCTAAACAGAAGACCTAAAATGATAAAACTTTTAGAATGAAACACAGAAGGAAACCTTTGTGGCATTCGTTAAATGGAGTTCTTGGGTAGGATACCAAAAGCATAATCTATAAAGAAAAAAAATGGATAAACTGGAGTTCATCATCATGTAAAAGCTTTTGTGCTCCAAGACACCATTAAACAAATAAGAGACTTGGAGGAAAATGTGCAAACCGTGTATCTAATAAAAGACTTTTATTCAGAATATGTAGAGAACTCCTAGAAGATAAGCAACTCAATTAAAAACTAGGCAAAAGATGTGAAATTCAAATTTAAATCTGGAGACACCTGTCACATTTTTAATAGTGAATAATTTGAATAACCTAGTCTACCACGGAATTGAATTACCCTCACTTGCTAGGAGAGAAATATCTCAAATAATTGAAGTGCACGATAAAAGTGTTGCCCGTAACAACGACCTTATTCAGGTGCTCCACAGACAGACAGTCTCCTCCGACTTACAATGGTTCAACTTTCCGTATTTTGCTTATGGTTCAACTTACTGTATTTTGCCTCCGGATGGTGTGACAAAACCACACAGCTGGCAGGAAGGGTACTCTGCACGGTGACGCTTCCCCAGGTCAGCAATCAATAGGCCCTATCCTCTCTCTCATGGTACCTCCTCTCCTGTGGTGCCAAGCAGTGGCAGCAAGCCACGGTCCCCAGGCAGCCCCACGATCACCAGTGGGAACGACCGATTCACTTACAGCCATTCTGTGCCCATACACCCACGCTGTTCCCTACTCTCAGTACGGTGTTCAGTAAACTACACGGACACTCAATACTTTGGTGTAAAATCAGCTTTGTGTGAGACGGTTCTGCCCACCCCCAGGCTAAAGTAAGTTTCCTGAGCACACTGAAGGTAGGTTAGGTGTGTTAATGCATCTTCGACTTACGATGTTTTCAACTTACAACAGGTTTACCAGGATTTAGCCCCGCATTAAGTGGAGGAAGATCTGGTGTTTAGGGTGAAGCAGATCCCTGTGACAAAGCTCCCAGCTAGGACACTGCTCTCAGGCCCCAGGCCATGCTCATGCCCTGACGCCTGAGCACCCACAGAGGCAGGGAGGTCAGAGGCTTCCCTGCTCTGCTCACTTCAACGCCAGGCCAGTGACTTTCTTACCCTCACTTCCATACTCCTCTTCATCTTGTACATGGATGGCTCTTATTTCAACTCTGCCTCCACTCTCTCCCCTCCAGGCCACCCAGGCTCTCCTGCTCCAACTCCTGACCCTCAGTAACCCAGCAGCAAAGCAAACCACCCACAACCAAGTCACAAACTCCTCGGCCTCAACTCCCCTTCTCCCCTCCTTCAGCCAAACCTGGCCAGTCTCTCCATGTAACCCTCCCCCCTCCAGGACATCCCCACCATCCCCCACACTGGACATATGACAGGTCCCCAAAATTCTGAATTTTCCTGTTAGCACAGGTAATGAAAATGTCTAAAATAGGGTTTAGGGGCACACAGGTGGCTCAGTCGGTTAAGTGCCGGCCTCTCGGTTTCGGCTCAGGTCACGATCTCACAATTTCAGGAGTTGGAGCCCCGTTCGAGCCTGCGTTGATGGTGCAGAGCCTGCTTGGGATTCTCTCTCTCTCTCTCTCTCTCTCTCTCTCTCTCTCTCTCTCTGCTCCTCCCCTACTCACACTGTCTCGCTCTCAAAATAAATAAATTTAAATTAAAATAAATGAAATAAAATAAGTAAAATATAATAAAATAAAATGGGCTTGGAGCCTTCACCACCTCAGGCACCAGGAGTGTAAAGTTAAATGAGGTGGTCCCTACCTTCAAGAAACTCAAAGTCTATGCGTAGAGACAAACACAGATGGACACACACACACACATACACGCACACGCACACACATACACGCACACGCACAGAGGGGCAGTAGGACAGGTTCACCACCAGCACCTGTGAGACACACAGGTCACCCAAGAAAGACCTACCATGAGGTTTGGGGGTGAGGTGGTAAAGCTTGTCGGACAGTACTGTGTCCTAGCTGGGCCCTGAAGGATG
Source organism: Hyaena hyaena (assembly GCF_003009895.1). NCBI lineage: Eukaryota > Metazoa > Chordata > Mammalia > Carnivora > Hyaenidae > Hyaena > Hyaena hyaena. The sequence continues at coordinate 1,039,034 of NW_024081183.1, read as the reverse complement.
AAAACGAACAAGACAAAGCCAGGCCGACGGGGAGGGTGACCCACTCAGCATGGCCGGAGCAGGGTGCACGGAGCTGGGGGAAGTGGCGGGAGAGGGCAAGTGTGTTCAGAAAGCCACAAGAGAGAAGGTAATGCCAACAGGAATCAGTTCTAGAGAACAGTCCACGGTCTCAAACTGGGAAAGGGCAACAAGCCTCAGGAAAGAGGTGAAGAGACTTCAGGGCAACTAGAAACAGCCTGATTAACGTGAAGATGGCATTTCTACTTACTTGTTCGGGTTCAACGTGGCAGAACATTGATATTTTCTCTTTCACTGACGTGTCCAGAGGATTTGAGCACCTGCACACAACCTAGCAGGAAAGAAAGTAAGCCGTTTGGACAAAAGGAAGGGATCACAAAGTTGGGTTTTTCTCCTGACTCAAATTAAAGCAGACACCAGCTTCTTCAGCTGGATGAAAACGTTAACTCCGGCACACTGCACACCAGCTATGAAGATATGGCCCGTTTTCAAAGCTGACATTCCTAAATCCCACTCCGGAGCAACAGAAGAGGGTGGGGGTACTACACACGAACACATAGACGACGAACTACAGGCACCAACTGGGGTTTTCCTCAGTTAATGCCTCGGGCAGGAGGGAAGGGACATCAAATGGCAGGCAGAGAGGAGAAACAAGGCATGACCTCACGCATGTCTGTGAGGAAATCTTTGCAAGACACCCCACTTCCAAGCACTAACCCCAGTTCTCCGTTAACGAAAAGCATGCCAAGGGAAAAAAGGTCTTATCTGCCGGGGAGCAGAAATTTTCTAACTTTTTCTTAAAGTGAAGTACAGTTGACACACAATGTTACATTGGCTCCAGAGAAACAACATAATGATTCAACTCTATACCCTGAGCTACGCTCCCCCCAAATGCTGCCAGCTTGGTCACCACCGCAGGACGCCATTCCACCGGCACTGGCCGTATTCCCTAGGCTATGCCTCTCATCCCCAGGACTTACTCATTCTGTAACCAGAAGCCTGTGCATCCATTCTGCCCATCCCCCCCACCTCCCTTCCCTCTTGCAACCACCAGTCTGTTCTCTGTATTTACGGGGCTGTTTCTGCTTTCTGTTTGTTTTGTTTCTTAGAGTCCATATAAGTGAAGTTATGTGGTACACGACGATTTTTTTTTGGCATTAAAAAAAGTTTTTTTAAATTTATTTACATCCAAATGAGTTAACACATAGTGTGGTACTGGTTTCAGAAGAAGAACCCAGTGACTCATCACTTACATGTCACACCCAGGGCTCATCCCAACAAGCGCCCTCCTTAATGCCTGTCCCCCACCCACCTCCCCTCCAGGAACCCTCAGTTTGTTCTCCGTATTCAAGAGTCTCTCACGGTCTGCCTCCCTCAGTTTTTAGCTTCTTTTCCCCATGAGAGAGAGATTTTAATTAAGCATGCAAGATCACGCTGAGACCGGGGGAATCACACAATCTTACCAGGTCTGGAGAAAGCCCGAGCCCTCTAAGTTCCCGGACGCTATTCTGGGTGGGTTTAGTCTTCTGCTCCCCTGTTGAACTTGGCTATTTCACAAAAGGGGGGAAAAAGTTAATTTCTCTACGATAGAGAATTTTTAAGTATGACTTTTGTTGGAAACTCTTTTCTTGATCATTTATCTAATTTAGTTTTTATTTTTGTCAAAAGTCCTTGGGCATGTATCTTCGAGTCGAATGGTTCTAACAGGCCTGTTCTGAACAAGACAGTGAGCCCCTCCCCTTCCTCAAGCCCCAGGGGCAGCCAACCTTCCACTCTTATATGATCCTTCTGGTATGCTTTCCGCTACTTCCGGACATGCAGTCTGGGGCATTTTCTACTGATTTCCATTAGAGGAGGAACCCTTTCCCTCTATGGTACGTGCACCTGTCCTGTGCCTACAGCCCAGCCCATGATACCTCTCCAGTGTCTAAGTACTTAAATAGTGCCCACTCGGGGCGCCTGGGTGGCTCCGACAGTTAAGCATCTGACTCTTGATTTCAGCTCAGGTCATGATCGCACAGTTCGTGAGACTGAGCCCCACACCGGGCTCTGCACTGACAGCGTCGAGCCTGCTTGGAATTCTCTCTCTCCCTCTCCCCTGCTTAAGTGCACGCGTGTACGCACTCTCTCTCAAAATATATACACATTTTTTTAAAATTCCCTTTACTCTAGTTGTAGTGGGGTTTCACCACGTAGTAGACAAATGGGACATTTTCTTTCTTTCTTTTTTTTTTTTAAAGTTTATTTATTTTGAAAGTGTGAGCAGTGGAGGGGCAGAGGGCGGGGGGAGAGAGAGAATCCCAAGCAGGCTCCGCACTATCAGTGCAAAGCCCCACACTGGGCTCGAATCCACAAACCACAAGACCATGACCTGAGCAGAAGCCGGACACTTAACCCACTTAGCCCCCCAGGGTCCCCAAATGGGACATTTTCAATCCACCATCTTCAACCACAACTTCCCTGACTAATTTTCCAAATGTTTTCCATCTGAGCTTTTCCAAAAGTCTAATTACGATAATTTTAAATTCACAAAGACGGTCTTTATTCCCTGCACCCTCACGCATCTAAAATAGATGAGGAATGAAAACCACCTTCTTCTCTCTCCTTCGCACCCCCACAAAGTAAAATCTGAATGTCTTACCTGAGGGACTAGACTGACGTGAATATTACAAAAGTTCTCTTTTTTGACCTTGAACTGGAACTGACGGAAGGCCTCAATAAAGGGCATGCTTTCTATATCTCCCACCGTTCCGCCGAGCTACAAGAACAAAGTTCTGTTAGAGGTCAAGTATTAACCCTTCCTTTCATGGGTCAATTTTCAGACAACTGCACGCCATTATCTCAGCTCAGTGATCAGTAACGGCATGATGAGGGCTCTCTGAGCCCAGCCGATGTCACTTAGCAGTAACTGACATTTCTTTATGCTGAACGATTACTTTTCTGGACAGGCTCTCCGTTCCCCAAGGTTAGAGATCTGGCCAAGAAAGAGACCAGGGGAAAGATAGACCAGAAATTTTATCCATACCAGTCACGAAGCCATGAAACCTAAATCTTACCGACTTGGTTAGCCATAAATAACTGTTGTATGACTAAGGAGGTGAAAGTGTACATTAGGTTAGAAAAGACTCCTACTTACCTCAATAACACACACTTGAGGTTCTAGGCCATCTTCATCCACAGGTATTAATGCTTGTCTCATGACCCACTCCTGGATTGCATCTGTGATGTGAGGGACGACTGGAAAAGAGAAAAGACACGTAATCTACACTTTTCTATCAACACTGGTGGAGGGAGGTACACTTACTAGACCACACACAGTCGCAATCTTTGCCTGGAGTGGTGAAGGGGTCACAAACATATTTCTGAGACCGCTCTTAAGTGGCATTAAGAAATCTTTGAGCTCCCACGGTCTGTGGCCTCCTCGCTAGGTTTCCAGGCTGTGGCTGGAAGCACAAGGGGGTAAGGCCAAAAGTATGTCCTGAACCCACATCAGAGCCCTTGCCCCTCTGCAGAGGGCATGGGGGCCACAGCGCCATCCCACAGACCCCGCGGCCGCCGCACCGCCTGCTGCTGAAGGCAGGCTCTTCACACCTGGGTGCCTTCCAGGCCCCCGTTCCATCATGTTCCCATTTACCAGCAGATAAACGATCCATAGATAAGACAGAGTACAGGATGGCGGTCAGGAGCACAGCATCTGGGGCCAGAGTGTCGGATGCAAACCTCAGTTCCGCGGCTCATTAAGTATGGATCCTTGGGCAAATGGCTTAACTATCCTTAAGCTCCATTTCCCGGATCTGCTAAGTGGAGAGGACAGCTCCTACTTCATAAAGTTGTGCAAATTCTCTGAGCCACCGACGGTAAAATGCTAAGTGGTGGGCCCAGCGTGCCAGCACTCCATAAAGTCAGCAGCTAGTGCTTACACTTTAACACCCTGGTTGGAGGGCTCAGGAGGCAAGTTCCTAAGGGGCAGGGATTACTGTTTAACTTGCTCCTGTTTAAGTGGCAGTGCCTCAGGCAAAAGGATATTCATTATCTACTGCACACAAGGATCTTTTAAATATGCAAGGCAGAGCTGGCCCCCCTCTCTGCCTCCCATGGTTTAAACTCTTCAATGGCTTCCCACTGCTCAGGGTAAAATCCAAACTCCAGGCCAAGACCCCAAAAACCCTGCATAACCTGGCTGCAGCCCACCTGACCCAGGTCTACCCATCTACCCCCACCCCCATGCCCGTCACCAGGCATGACACCTCCAGTCCCTGGCCTCCCTGTAGCCTCGGCCCTCAGGCCCCTCCTCCGCTGGCCTCTCTGTCCAAACTAGCTGTCCCCACACATTCTCTGTCCTATTTATTTCCTTCACAGCTCTTATCAGCCATCTTGTTTCATCTGTTTGTTTTTGTGTCTCCCTCGTGGTAGCCTCCCTGGGGGTGATGGCCTCACTGGTCTTGTCCATCCATGGCCCCAGGGCCTCAGACAGGGTGTCTGCAGCGAGTGTGCATACAAGAATAAATGTGCCGGAGGCCTAGAACAACAAACTGTACGATCGATCGAGATCCTCATAATTCCTAACTGATCCCCTTTCTACGTGTCAGGAACTCAGAGAAACCATGTCATGTGGTTCTTTTCGCCCTCCTGACAATCAGGAGGGCCAGGTAGCTTTTCCTTCCACTTGGCAGAAAAGGGAACCAAATCTCAAAGAGGGTAAGTAATCTGCCTGGGTCCACAAAGCTGGTAAGTGGCAGGGCTAAGATCTAACCATGGGCTAAGCAGGGGCGAAGAGGCTTTCAGTTCAGCCGAGTCTAAAACCAAGGGCAGGTTCACTCTCATAACTCAGAGAAAAGCCACTTTTCAGCACCACCCCCAACCTGGACTCACGCTATCACAGCAGACCAGTGCTTTTCCAACCCCATCTTTTAAGAGTGGCAATTTTCTCAAATGAACGCTGTGCAAAACCCCAGGGCGGCAGGCAGACACAAATGAAGCTGGCTGGTTGAAGTGCAGGAGCCCCAGAAAGCCGCTCTCGGACTCCCGCAGACCCAGGCACGCCGGTGCCCGGCCTGCACACCAACCTACATGACGTGTGTTCTTTTCCTACCACTGTTTACACGTGAGTCCCACATGCACCACATACATACACCGCCTAGCTGACTGCCCTGAGCGTGCTGCCTTCATCACTTCACACCCATCACTGCGTAAGAACAACAGCTTTCTGGACTCAAATCATGCCGGACAGATAGCTTCAGTGGCATTCACACAGCAGCAGGGGCTTCTTCAAACTACTTTTGAGTAAACAGCCATACAACTCTGAATTTTCCACCCAAGGCATGGTTCGGTAACAACACCCGGACGCTTTCAGGCTGAAATGGCAAAAGTAAATTTCTGTTCACAAAAGGAAAGCAAACTGCTTAAGGGTTTTACACCTTGCAGGCAAATCCAGTTTTACCTTGGACGGTTTTCCCCAAGTAATCTCCTTTGCGTTCCTTGTTAATGACGTACTGGTAGATCTTTCCAGTGGTCAGATTATTGTCCTTGGTGAGGCGGATATCCAGGAACCGCTCATAGTTCCCCAGGTCAAGGTCTACTTCCCCGCCATCATCCAGCACAAAAACCTCGCCTGCGGTGAACAGTGGAAACGGTCAGGATAAGTGAGGAACGCCTGTGTCGTGGCAAACGTGAGTCTCAAAATGGAAGCACTCAAAGAGAACAAAGTCTGCATTACCTTGATATGCAGCAGAGAAATTTATTTCTAGAAAACTAAATATGACACAAAAGAAAAACAAAAAATCACCAACCATTCTCCAAAAGGCAATAGCTTACTTCCAGCCTACCCACAAACTCAGTCTGAATCAGAAAGTTATAAAACAGCACTGAAGGAAGCCTCGAGGGCCCTGGAGACAGGGAACTTTACAGGAGTGTGCCGGCAGCCTACCTACAGAGAAAGCACTCTCCACAGTGCCTACAAGTGCAGAAAAAGGCTGCCAATGGGGCAGAAGCATGGTGTCCCTCAAAGCTCACGCTGGATACGAAGGTCCTGTCGAGGACAAAAACCAGCTTCTGGGTTACACTTTAGTCCCAAACAAAGTTGCGAAACTCCAAGCTTTTCCCATTCCTTTGTCTGACATTCATTCCTTGGGACGTCATTCCAAAAGTCTTGCCCAGAAAAGTTCATTCTTACCATCACAATAAGAACCCAGCATAAAAACTGGAAAGGGAAAAATGTCTTCTTCCCACCCCCCCCCGCCCCGCCGAGAAAGGTTTTTATTCCAGAAACCTCTAAATCACTACATTGCCTATTTTGATTTCTGCTTCCTCTCCAACCAGGTGAGAAAAACAAATTCTGCTAACGCTAAAGACCTTTTTGGAAGGCAGGAAATGCAGGTCATGTTATACGAAGTGCCAACAATTTCCAAGGGCTGATATATTCTTCCACACACTCCACAATTATTATTTTAATAAGAGAAAGCAATGCATCGTGCTTACCATGCTCATAAGGAGAGAATGTTCCCGCATCAATGTTAATGTATGGGTCAATTTTAATCGAGGTTACATGTAAGCCACATGATTTCAGTATGGTGCCTACGCTGCTGGCAATGATCCCTTTCCCAATTCCTGATATAACGCCACCAGTAACTAGAATGTACTTCATTTTACTTCTTGACCTGCAAGTGGAAGAAGGAAAAACTGCAGATAAAATATATTTCCACCAAGCGAACGTATCTGGGTTCAAAGGCCAGCTGCGCCGCTTCCTAGCTATGAACCCCCCAGGAGCCTCAGTTTCCCTATCCATCGCATGACTTTACAAGGTTGTTACGTGATGTGAGCTCCTAACAAACGTTTCCTGGATCAATGAAAGGCTTTAGTCAGACAGGAGTTGAAAAACGATGGGTCTCATAATGTAGCTTTTGTTTAGAGCTCTGATACCAACAACCTTGAGAGATGACCTAATAAAAAATAAACGTAAAAATCTGAAAACAGCTGTGTTGGTAGGACACTCTGCCCCAAACGCTGCCTGACAGAGCCACTGGACCCTGGGGGACACAAGCAGGTGCCTCATTATTTTCCCTGCATGGGGGAAACAAGGTCTCAGTCTTGGATTGCCCGACTGCCCCACAAAAGACAGAATGTCTTTGACTAACCTACAATGTACCCCAAGAAAACACGGCTTCGCTGGGTTATGGAAGACAGAGTAAAAGAACTTCAACATTTAAAAGGAGTTGCAAGTAAGCTTAAAAATCCTTTAATGAAAGGTAGCTTGCTCCTGTAATTTACCAATCGCTTATTCCTTCCCAGTTGTATGGCTGTTTACTCAAAAATCTCTGCGAGCTCTACCACGAAGAGAAACCATACACACCAGAGGAACGGAACATCAGTAACAAACCAGCCCGAAGCACATAACGGGCAGAGGACTCAAAGGGAGACAGGTTCCATTAATCCAAAGAGCTGCAGAGCTGTGGCCGGGAATGGAAGAAGCAGCTGTGGGGAGAGATAAAAAAGGGTGGGGGGGGATGCAAGAAACAGCAGAGGCAAGAGACGACAGCAGCAGGCTTGCCAGGGCGAATTCATCACTGGCCCCTAGCTTCAGAGGCTCAGAAACACCACTGGGTCAGTAAACCCAAATGTGATCTGAACATAATCACCAAGTAGAAGAGAATGCTTGCTTTGGCATGGTCAGGACATTTTCCTCCTCCGGGAACACTTCATGTGAAGCCAGTTTATAATAAAAATAAGCTAAGAAAGGAACAAGGAAACTGGGGAGTTTGTGCTTGAAGCATTCCCCTGCCCCACTCCTCCCCAAGGCAGGAATGAATACAGTTGACAAAGGAAGAAAGCTCAGAATGACCTCCCCCTTGGACAGCAAGGAAGACACCCAGACCATGACCTGCTCTTTCTATCCTGTTACAGCATTTCCAAAAGCATGCTCCTTGGTTTCTGCAAAATGTATGTGGGGTTCCCATAAAGCGTTTTATGGGCGTATAAATCAGGGACATATTGTTAAACAGTTGACTGGTCTAATGCCAGACCTCCAGTACCCTGTAATAAGTTAATGTGCTCCATGATCTCCCCAAATTGGGATACAGTGTACAGTTTTGCCAAACTTGTTTGATCCCAAATCCCTAATATTTGGGGGGTAGAGAAGGGGGACACTACTCTGTCTACTCAAAGTGAAATGGTTCCTTACTGACACATGAATTATCAGACTTGGCGACATTTTAGATGTGTTCTAACCAGGGATATCCCTGACCCTATAGAAAAAATTCTCAGACTAAATTTTAGACATTCCTAGACATTTCTCAGCCACCCTGAGTGTGTTAGGGAGGTTACTTTTACAGAAGGCTCACTTCATCCATTTGCATTTGACCTGCCCCAATGTTACTTGAAGAGGGGAACACCTCTCTGGAAAGAAGATTCCTGGCAGTCTCCCACAGAGCCTGGCAATAAAGACTCCAATGGGCTCACAGACCAGCTGGGAGAGGCTGACAGGGCCCACTCACTCACACACTGATAAGTGACCCCCTATATAGGTGCCACTGTGCTGGACACTTCGGGGACCACAAAACTTTTTTTTTTTTTTTAACTTTTCTTTGCCTTTATTTTATGCAGAATTTACTCCCAGGCCATAAGTTTTTGTTTCTTCAGTTTCTTCTGGGCCATCTTTTTCTCCTGCAACCTCTTCTGCTGGTTTAGGAACAATCTGGCCTTTTTCAGTGAGAATCAGCTCAGTGCGGCAGGGAGAGCTCACGTGTGCCCTGAACCGACCAGAAGCCCTGTTTCTACACCGCATCCTGGGGGCTCTTGTCACCTGGATGTGCTCAATGACCAGAGAATCTACAGCTAAAGCCTTAAGTTCAGCACTACTCTGCATTTTGAAGCAGGTGCAGTAAAAATCCACACCCTTTTTGGGCCACTGACTCTGTGTCCAGGCCCACTGTTTGGGCTGGACACACCCACACATACCAACCCCACCACTGTACAGAATGGCTCACAACATGTCTACACAGTGACATCTTTCAGATATTTGGTGGCTTTTGGGATATGCGTACCTTGATGAATACAAAGATTTGAACCTCTTGATTTGCATGGCTTTTGTAGGGCTTTCTGGGTCAAGTGAACAGCAAACCATTTTCAGAGATCACATGAGGCCGCTTATGGGAAGAGCAGGACCAGAAAACTTAACCAGTCTGGGCTCATATCTCAAGTTGCTGGCAGTCCAGACAGAGACAAAACATTTACAAAGAAATGAGTAATCCGTGATGGTGGGAAACAGGGACAACATATGAAAGGCATAACATGGAGGAGAGAGAGAAGAAAGCTTTCAGATCCAAGTTGCTCCTGCTTTGCTGACCTGAGACCCGCAACAGGTCTTCAAGGACTGACAGCAAGAAATAAAGCATGCGGAAGGCAACACAGTGAACAGGAAGGTGAAGGCCATCTACAGAAAACAGATGCAAGGCCAAGAAAAGAGAGGGGGGCAGAGGGTGTGTGTGGGAAAACAGTGGGAAATAAGCTGGAAATGTTGGCAAGGGGCCAAATCACGTGGAAACCTCAATGTCAAATTTGAACTTTATTCTGAAGAGGATGGGCACATGGGAAAGTTTCCAAGCACATAAGTAATATAAATTAAGATGCGTCAGGGGGGGCCTGGCTGGCTCAGCCGGTAGAGCCTGCAACGATTGATCTCGGGGTTAGGAGTTCGAACCTCATCACGGGCTTAGAGGCTACTTAAAAATAATCTTTAAAAAAAAAAAAATGCATCAGAGGAATTCAACAAAGATGGAAAGGGGGAGGGGGAAAAAGCCTTTTTTGGCGATAAAAATGGTTTGAGATCCACCTCCGGCCCTACCACTTGTGTACTGAGACCTGTCGAGTCACTCAAGATGCCTGAAGCCCAGGTTCTTACATCGGAAAAATGGGGTGATTCTCGCAACGCCTGTCACCAGGACTCCTGAGGATTGGAAATTATAATGTGTGTGGACCTACGTGTGCCACGCAAACGTAGTGAACTTCTTTAAAACGCGGCATGCTCACTACGGGCGGCCAGGAGGGGAGCCGGCCGGCCGTGGAGCCGAAGGGGCCGCACCCGGCGCCCGGAGCGCCTGCGAGCTGCAAGGCCCCTTCTGCCCACTGGAGTCGGGGCGCGCCGGAGGGGCCGTGGCCAGGCCGCCGAACCCATCCCCCACGCGGCAGCGCGTCTCGGACCTTGAACCGCCTCCCAGCCAGGCTGCGGCCGTGCCCCGGGGTCGGAGGTGCGAGGGCCCGGGCAGTCCTAACGGAGCGGCGGCCGCCGGGGCTGCTCCCGGAGGGCTGAGCAGAGGGGCTCCGGCGCCTCCTCGGCCCTCCCGGTCCCACGCGTCATCCTCGGCCCCCTGCTCAGCCGAGCCAGGTCGCGCTGCAATGCGTACTGCCGGCCACCGCGACCACAGCCCCGCGGCCTTTGCCGCCGCCCCACGCCCCTTGCGGCCCGGCTTCCCAGCTGCGCCCGGCCACGCGGCCCCGCGCGCGGGAGCCGGCTCCTAGCCGGCCTGGCCGCCCGCCCGCCCCACTCCCGTTAGGCACGCAGCCCATTGGCCAGGCCGGCGAGCCACCTCACCCTTGATTGGTGGGAGCGGTGTCTATCAGCCGGCGGTGTGGCTGTCCCGCGCCGGGTTCAGCTGGCGTCGCCGACTTCTGCAGGGGAGAACGGTTCCCCCAGGATCCCTGGAGTCAGCCTACCTGAGGCCGGCTTCCAGGCCTGCCGTCGGCTAAGGAGCTAAGTGAGCGACGCGCGCGCTGGACCCCGGGCCGCCAGTGAACCAGCCCGGCCGCATGCGCCCGGCAGTCTTTCACGGAGGCGGGCTCCAGGCGGTGCGCACGCAGAGGCGGGGGGCGGGGCGGGCGCCAGGGCCCTCCCAGGGGCGGGGTCTGGGTGAGCGGGGCACAGGGCCCCGGGTGCGCAAGCGCGGGGAAGACGAGATTTTGGGGGCCTACTCTGCGGTCTTGACCCCGAGCTGCCGACGCCGGGAAGACGCAGGCGTTGGAGACCGGGCAGGTTGTGGCCTTTCTGCCTTTCAGCTTTTGTCCGCAGTCGGTGATGCAGGCTTCCTCACTTGCGGAGGAGGTCGTATTTGGACTCAAACCTGGCAAATCCGTCGGCTCCAGCAGCCTTCGACTGGAGGCTAGATCCATCACACCGTGCCTCCGAACCATCCGGCCTTGTGAGCACCACGTTCACGCCACCTAGTGGTGCGACCCCCGCCCATCTCTCCCGCCACGCCCCCTGGACCGAGGGACGAGCTGCAGTGTCACCACCCGCTGGCCTCTAAATGGGAAAGCCCAGAAGGGCGTCTCGGCGCTGGCTCCTCCCTCATCTGGTTTCCTTGCCCCTGCATCTGCCCCGAGTGCAGCTGCTTTAGACGGAGAAGGGTCCAGAAAAGTACATAGTTTCCTCCAGCTAACAGTCATTGAGCACCCACTGTGTGTCACACGCCGTGTTGGGCTCCAAAGGACCCTGTCCTGGGTATAACGACCTAGTGTGGCAACTTGATCAGCTAATTGCACTTCATCGTGGTTTTCATAAGTTTTTGCTGCTGGAGTGCCCGGTGTGGGGACTGACCAAGTAGTCTGGTGGGCACTGGGGATGCAGTCAAGAGGTCTTCTCCGAAGACGTAGTTTAAAGCTGAGAACTGAAATGTACTGGCAAAGAACGGGAAGGCAGCGATCGGGAGTAAGAATGAGTGAGGTGGAAAGAAAAGCTTGTGGAAGGGCCCTGAGGCCCCTAAGAACTTAGCACCGCTGAATTGGCAGGCCAGCGTAGCTGCATTGGAGAGAGCCAAAGGAGGAGGGAACCGATCAGGCTGGAGAGGTGGGCAAGGCCGTACCACGCAGAGCAGTATAGAGTAAGTTAAGGATTTTCTTTCTCCTACAGGCAGTAGAAAACCATAGAAATTTTTTTGAGGAGGGGATTCTGTTTTTCTTTTGAATAGTGAATACACGCACGTGGTTCTTTTTTTTTTTTTTTTTTTTTACTTCTAACGCTGCACAGGGTATAACTTGAAAAACTCACCTCTGTACCCCATTGTTCCTGTTTTCTTCCCTAGAAGGAATTTGTCACAAGCTCTTGTAATCATTCAGGAAAACAACTCAAACAAATGGTTTCCAGGGAACGGGTTGGGAGGCTTCTGTAGTGGCCCGAAGAGAGCTTCTGGCTTCTTCCAAATCTGGAACCCCACTGCTTCTACCCTGCCAAGCCACCCAAGCTGCATTCGGCTCCAAATCTAAAACATGCTTGGGACGTGTTTGAAGATGCGCTCTTGGCCACACATTCTTTCAAGAAGCATTTGGTGTTTATCTTAGCGCTGGGACATGATAGACACTGAGAACATACTTGCTGAAGTAATGGAGATGCTGTAGGAGACACAAGAATGAGCCATTCACTGGGCGGGTGTTCTGGGTGATTGCTGTCCCCTGTCCCGTCCTTCTTTGAACCTCTGCCTTTTCCTCCCCCAGACTTTTCCCTCAGTGGTCCTGCCTCCTATTTCACTGAGAAAATAGAGGCCATCAGGAGGGCCGCTTGAGCTCCCAGCGCCGTACCCACCAACCTACTTCTGTCTCTGCTCTCAAGCTCTGCCTGCTCCCCTGTGCTGACACACTACCCTCATTGTTTCAAGTGCCATATCTTCTTGTTGAGTCAAGAATGCCACTCTGGTAATTCTCCCCTCATGCATCGGCAGGTCCCCCCCCCCCATCAGATCGTTTCCCCTGGCACGATGCAGTGTCTACCATCTCAAAACCCCCCTCTTCCCTGTACGTGATTCTCTGGCCACCCCTCATTCCTCTGTGTCCCTTTTCAGCACAGCTCCTAGAAAGCGCTGTTTGCACTTGCTGTCTGCAAGCTCTTCCCCCTCTCTCGAACGCATTCTGATCAGGCGATCGCTCACATAATTCCCCTGAAACTGTGCTTGTCGAAAATTAACCTCTGCGCTCCCAGACCTCTGTATCCCAGCCTACAGTCCCAAGTCCTAGATAAAGATGCCAGTGTGGCTGTACGTGCATGGTGTGTGTGTGTGTGTGTGTGTGTGTGTGTGTGTGTGTGTGTGTATGCGTGTGCGTGCGCATGTCTGGGCTGTTCCTCTCCCCAACCTTGAGCTCACAGACTCCCTGTGGGCTTGTGGGTGCAGCCATACAGCCCCCAGATCCTACTCCTAAACCAAATGCTTCCTAACAGCATTTGTCAGAACTAGTCACTCCTTTCTTAAAACATGTTCTTTACCTGGCTTCCAGGAAACCATTTTCTCCATTCTTCTATTTCACAGGCCTCTCCTTCTCGGTGCCCTCTCCTAGAGCCTTTCCTGTTCCTGACCTGTAAACATTGGTATGCCCCGGGCTCATAAGATCCCATCTCCATCTATAATCATTCTCTACATGCTCTCATCCAGACTTTAAGTACCAGCTGTATTCTGACGACTCTCAAACTGACATTTCCAACCTGGACCTGTCTCCTGAGCTCCAGATCGGGGGCCCTTCCAAGCAGGAAGGTCTTGGCACAAACAGACAGGCACCTTGTGGGTAGGACTACCCATCCGCGCTGTCCCTGCTGTTCGTGCTCCAAAGCTCCCCCCACCTCCCCAGGGTCAGACCGAGGCCTCAACCAGGGGCTGCAAACTTTCTGGAAAGGGCCCAAGAGCAAGTGTTTTTGGCTTTGGGACCATATGGTCCCAGTCACAATGACTCTGTTCTGCCTTTGTGGCACAAAAAGTGTCATACCTGAACAGATTAAGCATCACAGAAATAGAAATGCAGATTTGATGGGAAGGCCAAAGTTTGCCAACCCCTGAGCTAAACACACCTGTCGTCTTATCTAGCACCTTCCCTGCCCTGTGCTGCTTCCCCCATTCCCTTACCGGCTTCACTTGGGAGAATTGCTCAATTATTCGCTTACACAAGAAGCCCATCTCAGTCTTTATTCCTAGGGAACGAGACGCAAGGCAGTGCCCCTCCTACACGCCCCTCCCGGGGAGCACTCAATTCTTTCCCTAAGACATTTATCACAGGGTGCGACATCCCGTGTCTACCTGGGCGTCTCCTCCCCACCCGATTGTAATTCATCTCATCGCGATGACTTCACGTTCTGTGTCTCCATTCCCCCTTATCAGGTACAGTCTTGCTCGCCTTTTAATAAGTTTAATTCTCCCCACTACCCTGTAATGCCAGTGCCATCCTTACTACTATCTTTCATATGATGAAGCTGGGAGTGAAAAGTGTAAATGCCTTCCTGAGAGCACATGTGAAGGTTCACTTTGAATCCTTTCTGTTTTGCACGCCCTCTTTCCGCCCATCACCAAATCTTGCTAATTGCTTCCTCGCCAAGCCTCCTTTGAGTGACTTTCTTTTTGTTCACATCAATACAATCAATATTCTAATAGATTATGTGGGCGACTCATGGCAACAAGGAGCCCACAACCATTGATTTAAATGTGTATGTTTTGCCCAGATGGGGGCTACTTAAGAAATTAAAATTCTTTTTTGTTTTGAACAAATATATCAATGGTCCGAAATTCAAAAGGTAAGAAAGGAAGACACTGTAAAAGCTTTCCTCACATACCTATTCCCCAGCCACCTAGTTTTCCTCCCAGAGCCAACCAGTATTACCAGTTCCTTGTTAGCTTTCAAGAGATACTCTATGCACAGTTTATATCCTCTCTTATTGGCTGTGTGATATTTTAGTGTGTTCTGTTGGGGTTTCCTTACTTGAGCCAGCTTTCTTTAATGACGTTATTTACTGAATTCATTGGTCATACCCTCACTTGGACATGAAAAGATTTAAAGGGGTGAGTATGGCAGGCACCTGGGTGGCTCAGTCAGTTAAGCCTCCAACTTTGGCTCAGGTGGTGATCTCACGGTTCATGGGTTCAAGCCCTGCGTCAGGCTCTGTGCTGACAGTTCAGAGCCTGGAGCGGGCTTCACATTCTGTGTGTGTGTCTCTCTCTCTGCCCCTCCCCTGTTCATGCTCTGTCATTCTCTCTCACACACAAAAATAATAAACATTAAAAATTTTAACAGATAAATAAATAAAGGTGTGTGTGTGCGTGCGTGCATGTGTGTGTGTGTGTGTGTGTGTAAAATATGAGAGAAAAATGAAGCAATGGGAAAATTAGGGTAGGAACTCTTTCTCCTCAATGACACTCCATTGCCTTCAGGATAAAGTCAAAACCACACTTTGATTTATGAGTCTATGCACAATCTGGCCTCAGTTTACTCCTCTAGCCTTATGACCCACCCCATGCTCTACCCACACTGCACTCTTTCAGTCCCCTAAACACGCCATGCTTTCTCTTTCCCACATTGGGATCTTTGCATAGACCTCTGACGGAAAACTCCCTTCCCTTTGTCTTACTAATGTCACATTTCAGCTAGACCTTCACTTTCCCTGGGTAGCTTTCCTGGACAGCCTTCTTCCTCCGAACTGGGGCTCGCACTGACGCTCCACGCTTCTGCTGCCTGAACTTCCCCAAGCACCGTGCTTACAAGCTGTATTTTGACGATTCATTTCCTTGTCCCGATCTCCCCATCATCCAGAAGCTCTGTGAGCTGTGGGACCTGCTTATCTGATTTACTATTGTATGCCCAGTGCACAACTCATAGTACACAATTGGGAAATATTTTTCCCTACAAACAAATGAATCTAGAAATTGAATTAGATCCCAAATCCCATATTTTTTTAGACATGAGTCACAAATTTGACTTTTAACTTCCCAGCAGCCAACGTAAAGAGGATCAGTATGATTCAGAGAAAACCATACAAGAGTTCAGGAGAAACATCAGTTCCTCAAATAACCCGTCACTGAGCCCCTAGGGCCCTGTATGGGCACCCCTAAGTCCCTCCCACACGCACACTGTTTTTCTTTGGTAGCATTTATCGAAATTACAACAATCGATGGGGTAATTAGTTATTTAACGTGTGTGTTCTTTACCAGACTGTATTTCATTTAGGAATGTACCCCAACACCCCTCACACCCAGTAAATGTCTACCGAATGAATTAAAGGGACCTTTCTTCCTATAACCGAGATCAGAAATCAATTTCTTCCACGAGTGTTCATGGAGAGGACACAGGACACGTAGTGCATGGATGAATGGTCTTAGTGATACCCACACAGCAGAACTACAGACAGGGGCCACAGGGCTCTTCCCAAGAAGGATACTCAATAAAGGCTGATGGCAGTGCCACAAAGCACAATTCAGGCAGAGCGATTCTGCTGAGAGCAACAGGATGCCAAGGGGATGGCGTGTGGGGGAGAAGCCCTCGGAAGATCTGGCTTATTCAGAAGTAAATTACAAAGCATCTTATGCTCCTCTGTAAAGAAAGTTCTCTAACCCGAGTGCTGGGTAGAGTGTGAGGAGAAGTGAATTAAACATTACACCTGAGAGAGACGTGGGATAAAGCTATTCAAGTTACGTTCAAAGGCTTTCAACAATTATTTGAGCTTGGGGTACAATTCATCTGTACCTCAGAATTAATTGATGTCCTTCACAGAGAACATGACGGGATGTCAGAATAATCTGACAGAGACATCTGTCTCATGTCGGGCATATAATAATATGTATTAGTATAATATATAATTGTATGGTACAATCAGACTCAAGTACCTCAATAATACGTTTAGGGAAAAGAGGTAGTAAAAGACAAAAAGAAATAAAAACAAATGTCATATAAAAACATGTTATTAGGCAAGCATAAAAATGAATTCTCAGTTGACAAATACACCATAGCTGACATCACCACCCATGCCAGATTTGGGTGGGCAGTCCTGACTTCTTGGAATTTGTTCCTTTTAATAAAAGTAATGTATTACATGTACAACTAAATGTCATTTTGTTATGATACCCATATAAGACTTTTAATGCAAATAATTGGGCAGATGAGAAAATGAATACTTTTCAAATCATATACTTTGACTTTGGGGTTCAGAGAACCCGGCACACAGGCCTTGTTTCTAGTCTCCTCACCTGTAAGACCCCTCTCAGCTCCCCGTGCTAGTTGAGCACAACCCCTCCGATCCACAGAGTTCTCTCTTACTAGTCTGTTCCGACACTTACCACATTATATGGAGATTACTGGATTTGCTTCTAGAGACTGAAGGAACTGCCTTTTTTCAGCCCCACAGGAAGGGATGGCAAAGCCACACTCAAACTTCCCAAGCCCCCCAGAACCACCTCAAACATCTACCTAAAAACTCTGTGTTCATTGTGTCAACAGAGCTTCCAAACAAACTGTGGCCCCTACATCCCTCCAGTATGAAAACTCCAGAGGCAAAACATTCTGTCCACAGTGCCTAGTACAGTACTTGGCACATAGCAAGCCCTCAGAAGGTAATTGATGAACTGAATTAAGGCTATGAAAGTAACCTTGTGACATTCACCTTTCTCAGGGTGGGGCTCTTCTTCACCTCTTTGTCAAACAAACGAGTGTTCTTGCGAGGAAACCGATTATATTTTGGTTGGTGGGAAGACACCAATTCCCACGAAAGCAATCCTTACTTCAGCCCAGCTTGGTAATCCAAGGGACTCTAATGTTTCCAGGCAAGGTTTCCTCTGGGTGATTTGTGGACTGAGGCTCACTAAGGGGTCAGAACGTCAGTATTCTCCATACTCCCACCAGCCATCTAGCTTTCTCTCAGCTGCCACGGAGTTGAGTGACCTAACCGACGGACACAAAGAAGATGGACAGTCGGGAGATTGAGAGATTTAGAAAGATTTGCATTCAGGAGGTAGTCAGTGGAGCCACATATGTGTATAAAGCACCATAGTTATAATTTCAAATTCCCGGGCCAGGCTCCAGATATCTGTATCTCAGATCTCCCTAAGAAATCTATTTCAGTCTCCAAGAACAACTCGTACTTTTGCTATTAGTGTCACCATCACCTAAAGGCGCCTTTTAGACCTGGGGGAAAAATAGGGAGGACTCGTATAGGAGCGTCAACAACTCCCACGTTTGCATAATTAGCACTTCGATTCCTGTTCACATCATGGGAGTTTTAAAAATGATTCAACCTTTTAAAATACCTGCATTCAACACATATTTAACTAATCTGATTCAAGGAGGTATGCAGAAAACACCCATCTGTTTGCGGGCTTATGTAACTGGAAAGATGGACGAGGAGGATGTGGTAGAGGTGACGTTCTTGGAGGAAAAAGTTTAGGGCTGGATTTTTGCTTGTTTTTAAAAAATTATATTTGGGGGGCCCCTGGCTGTCTCAGTCAGAAGAGCGCACGACTCTTGATGTCGGGATCGTGAGTGTGAGCCCCACATTGGGTGCAGAGATTACTTAAATAAATACAAACTTTTAAACAATCTTTAAAAATTTATACTTTGTAAACCTTTTTTAAAGTATCACATACTTACAAAAAAGTGTAAAAATCATAAGTGTAGGGGCGCCTGGGTGGCTCAGTCAGTTGAGCCTCCGCCTCTTGATTTCTGTTCAGGTCATGGTCTCATGGTCCATGAGATCGAGCCTCGAGTCAGGCTCTGCGCCATCCAATCCCCCGCTTGGGATTCTCTCTCCACCCCCCTCTCTCTCTGCTCCTCCCTTGCTCACGCTCTCTCTCCCTCTCTCTCAAAATAAATAAACATAAAAAAATTTTAAATCCTAGTGTATAACTTGATGAATTGTTACATACTGATCACACCCATGAAACTAGCATCCAGACTAAGAAACAGAAACAGAACAGTACCTGCACGCCAGAAGTGCCCCTCATTCCCCTCCAGTTCCCTCGATAAAGTAACTGCAATAAAGAAATTTTTTTTAAAAAACATGGTAATCCACATAAAGGCGGGCGAACAGGTCAGATGACAGGAGTAAACATTTTGGTGGCCAGACAGTGGATGACTGAGTGAAAACGGAGCAGACTCCAGGAGGCCGCCAAGCTGAGAGCTGACTTGATCGGGGGGGGGGGTTACAGGGGGGTTTATTATGGGAATTGGACTGTGCACCACTGAAGGAGGAGCTGAGGAAGTGAAGGCCCCGGGGCGGGGGAAGGGGGGATCAGGGAAGGATCACTAACAATCCCTTGTGGGAAACGGTCCACACCAGGAGTGGCTGGGACTGGAGAAGCCAGCCTTGCCCAGCCACTGGAAGGGGAGCCCAGGCAGAGGTCCTCAGCGGGAGGTGTGGGTGGCACCCACCTCAGGGCCCCAGGCCTGTGGTGGCCCGCCGGGAGCCACCGTGGTCAGCAGGGCCAGCCCTGGAGCAGAGAAGCTGGATGTGGAGCAGGGGATGAGCTGGAACCCACCTCAGGACTTCTGCGTCCGTCTGTCACCAGAACCCCCTTCAAAGAATTGCGGCCACCACTTCACTTACACTTCCCGGTCTTCAAAGCGGCTCCTCTCCACTGGCCTCTCTCTACAGAGAAAGAGATGCCCGGGAAATGCAGCTTCAGTTCAACCGAGTTGAAAGTAAAACTTGGAACTACTGAGCACAGGGGAGCGACTAGTCAAAGAAAAGCCGGGCTCTGGCGCCAGGGAACAGGGTTCTAGGCCCAGACGGCTCGGGCCTGCACAACTGAGGGAGACAAGCAGATTCTGCCCTGCTCAGCTCTGGGCCTCTGTCCCTTCAGCAGAATGCATAACCCAGAGAAGACACCCTCTACTTCCCCACTCGTACTTTTCTCGTCAAATGCCCTCTCCCTCCACATTGTGGATCTGCTATCTGCCTCCCAGGCTCTGCCAGACCCTGGGCTTCCGGTTCTGGTCTGCGGCCTCCACAGTAGCAGCCACACGTGGTGCAGAGCTAAGCCTTGTGGCCACTGGCAGCCTCCCCGAGCCTCTCCTCCAGGCAGAGGAGGAGCTGCCCCTGCTGTGGAGGCCCGGCCTGCCTCTCCTGCCCCCTCCCGCATCTGCTCTCAGTCTCGGCTTTGCCCAGCCACCTCCACAGACGTCACTCTCTCTGGAAGACGCCTGCGTTTCCTTATTTCCTTAGAGGCCACCCGCATGGCCCTGCTGGCCAGGCGTGTGAATGGCGTCAAACACTCAATCCGCTCCCATGGGCCCAGCGTGGGCTCCCCTGCCTTAATCACAGACTCCCTTGCCCCAGAGCCCACAGTGAGCTAATCCCCCGTGGCAGATGTGATCGATATTTATCTTTCACTGTGTCACAGCCTTAGAGTGAGTGCTCCTGGTGGACCCAGGTTCCTTCTGTCTTCTTGCTCTGCGCCCTCCCACAGACTGTTACCCTCACCTTCCCGGTCAGGGCGGGGTGGCTGCCATGTCTGTATCCACAGGGTCACAGGAATGGGGAAAGAAAGGAAGTGAAGGAAAACAGTTTTCTTTTGGGCAATAATGTGGACGTTGCCCACACCCCTTCTGTCACATTCTGCAGGTTGGAACCTCGCCTGAGAGCCACACTGGTTGGCCGTAGAGCAGGCTGGGGAGTGTAGTCCCAAGCAGGGTGACCCCCGCTCTTGCTACTAAGGAAGAGGCAGAGGACACATCTGGGGGATAACCAGAAGCTCCACACAGCCTGCTTGCCACCAGAGCCCTGGAGGGTAATCACGGCCTTCTGTCGGCCACTACCCACTTCTGGTAACATTCCTCCCCCATCCCAGACAAAATCTAGGGTCTACCCAGAGATCTTTCTCTAACAATGTAAAAAAGGCAAATGCATGTGTTGCCATTGCCCTGCCCATGTGCTTAGCCCTCCGAGGCATGTTACCCTGACTTTTGATCACCTTGTCTATTCCTGAAAATCTTCACCTCGGGCTTTCTGTGGCTGTCAGAGCCTCTGTGCATGCAGGACAGACCTGATGTGCCGGCCGGAACCCAATCCGGTCCCATTCATCTCAGCCAACACTGACACAGGCGCACCTGTCTGAGGCTCCGGGCTGGACCCCAGGAGTACAGACAAATCCTGACCCCATAAGCACCCCCTCTCTGCCAGATGGGGTACTGAGAGCTTTACGTGCCTTCCTCATTTAACTCTCCCAGCAGCCCTTTGAAGTTTGGTCTCTTCTCTCCATTTTACAGATAAGAAAACCGAGGCTTCGAAAGAATAAGTCCCAGCCCAAGTCCCCTGCTTGAAATCAGCAGAGATGGGATTTGAACCTGTGTCTATCTGGCTCCAAGATGCTTCATCTGATGAGAGATGCTCCCTGCCCTGAAAGCCTGTGGCCAATAGGGGGAAGGGACAGGTAAGGAGGTCACTAACACCCTTTGCAGAATGTGACAATGATGGCTGGCATGTGTTCAAGTGATGACTCAAGATGCCGACATATCATTCCCGGGCTGCTTACATTTGGACTGTTATCTCACAGGATGGTACAATTCTGTAATTTTAAGCCTCTGTCATTTGAATCTTTTTACAACATCAAACTCTTTAACTCAGTGCTTCCCAAACGTTTTCCACATCGTGGGACATATAGGAAATGGCGGTATTAATATGGCATATTAGAGTATCCTCAAGATTTGGGGCTGTCTATATAGGATTTGGTGAAAATACTAATTACATTGTCTTTAGAGTACATACTTATGGAAGGAAATAAAATACAAAGTGTTTAGGAAAATAGTAAATACTGAATTAGAATGAAATAATATCTTTAAAAATTTCTGGTAGTGAATCAACTTGGTCTCATGAACATTTTATACTAGATTCTCTGTTTGAAATGGTCACAGAATTCCTGATTATGTTTTTCCAATCATGCTCCATTCAAATTCATGGTCATCGCCATTGACAAGAAACATTTCACAAGTAGATACTGTGAATGGCAGCAATATCTATCTTGTTTTGCCTTCCAATTGTCAGAAGCTCCTTTCTTATTCTTAATAGAATTAGGATCTCTTGAATTTTACTTTAACAAGGCAATTCTCAAACGCTAACAGCTCTGCTTTTTCTTTCATTGACAAAATGTAATGTTGAAATTTCCTGTAATAATATAAAGGGCTTTAGAATACAATCGTACTTTTCTCAAGTCAAGTACTTTTAAATTTTGATGAAATCTTCTTCCAACATACACAGACATTGCTCTATCAGTCTTCATAATTTCCCTATAGGATTTAAATCATAATTCCAATTTAGTTCACTGACAATTTCACTTCCCCAAAGGGAATTTTTTTCCTCTGAATCCTTAAGTGTTGTTAACATGTATTATTACTAGGGATGGGGGAGGATCTCAAGACTGCCCCTACTCTCTGATTTGCTAGGAGATTCATAGTACTCCGAACAGCTGGTACATTCGTGGTTATGACGTATTACAAGGAAAGCCTACAGAGTAAAACTGGTGAGAGGAAAAGGTGCTTGGGTGAAGAAACTAGGCACAGGCCCCAATTCTCACAATTTTTGATCAAGTTCCTTCGGAGTCTCAAAAATATCAATTCAGTAAGTCCAATTTTGAAGGCAATTACAATCCTTCCAAAAATATTTGCAAAGTGAGACTGGGTCACAATTTTTACATTTTATTATCATTTTTTTAAGCACACAAACCCTTGACAGAGCTCTTCTTTGGGGAGTCCACGCATTTCTTTCTTTTTTTTTTTTTTTTAATGTTTTATTTATTTCTAGGAGAGAGAGGGAGAGAGAGAGACAGCGTGAACAGGGGAGGGTCAGAGAGAGAGGGAGTCACAGACTGAAACAGGCTCCAGGCTCTAAGCTGGCAGTCAGCACAGAGCCCGACGCGGGGCTGGAACCCACAAACCGCGAGATCATGACCTAAGCGAAAGTCGACGCTTAACCGACTAAGCCACCCAGGCGCCCCGGGGAGTCCACGCATTTCTGTGTAATATAGCAGAGATTCGTTTCCTTGTGTCATTTCTTCACATGAGGCTGAAAACACACAGAGCCGACAGCCGATCACAATTATCATTGTGATCACATCGTTTCTGGCGCAAGTCAGATCTTTGCAGGTGATCGCTTTTGGTGAATGAAGGAATGTGCTTTTCAAGTCTCGGGATTTGGGGAATGAACTTGTGAAGTCAAGCTTCTGTATGTTTTATTGCAGCCACCCCAGGAGACCAGAGTCTAAGGGGCTTACTTTCCTCTGACTCCTTCCTCCTCACCCGGTTCTAGAATCCTTCTGGCTGCCACTTCTAGCTGACCACTGTTAACTGATGATCGTGAGCCCAGCGCTCTGCTATGCAAGATTTTTTGAGCTTCTGGATTAGTTCTGGTTCTACATCTGCTGAGATGTTTGAGTGTGTTCATAGGATTGTTTGAAAGAGGCAACTTTTCTACTTGCTTCTTTGCGGGGGGTGGGGGGGCAGTAAAAGAATAATTTGAAGGAACCAATGTGACACTGGAATAGCCTCAAATTGACAGGAGAAAAAAAATGCAAATAATCCTCTACATACATCTTGATAAAACAGCAGGGAAATGTATGATAATTCATGGAGGAAGATGTAGCATGCACATTGAGCAAACATATGTATAATTTCTATATTTACTCTGGGCTAGAGAGCTAACATCAGAATGAGGCAAAATGTAGTCCCCGACGTCAGAGGTTATTTTCGGATGAGGAGGAGGGCCTGGAGGCAAGCTCGAAGAGCTGGTTTAACCTGGCTGGGGTCTCGGGTAAGGAATGCAGGGCCTTGTTTGTTCTCAGGCTGGGACCATAGCAGTTGACCTTGAGTCCGGGCTTCTGCAGAGATCGCTAGTGAGTTTGTTAGTGGAGCCTGATAAGGCTGTCGGGAACCTTGTAAGCAGGTATCAGGCCAACATTTCCGAGGACCTTCCTTGGCTCCGTAAAGTCAACCTTATTTCCTTAAAGCTGCATTGTCACACCTGAGTCAATGCGTGTTTCTCATGATACGTCATTCCCGTGAAAGCCTTGGTGATACAATGTCTCCTGTGGTGTCCCCTTTGAGCATTGGCTCCTTCCCAAATCCAGGGGCTTCCTGGATGGAACCAAAACCTCTCTTTGCTCTTCAGCCCCAAACTCAGAATTGATAACTTTCACGTGGGCAGGTGAACCGAGTGATTCTGCTTATGGGCGAGATATTTTGACTTTGGCTGTTAAGTGCAGGACCTTGCAACCGGTTTCTCGAGCCCTGCCCGAACGTGTTGTGACCCTCCTAATAAAAGGACTTTGTTTCTTGCTTTGGAATGGCAGACACTTACCAAAATCACTTATTTTCCAGCAGTAGCCAAATGGTTTGTGGTTAGGTGTATGCAGGAATGACTCAGCCACCTTGCATCACATGATGACTTTTCCAGGACATAAGACTTCGGGGCCAAGGGAGAAAACTGGAGGGTCCCAGGGGCGCCTGGGGGGACTCAGTCCATTAAGTGTCCAACTCTTGGTTTTGGCTCAGGTCATGATCTCACCAGTTTGTGAGTTTGAGCCCCCCATTGGGCTCTGTGCTGACAGTGCAGAGCCTGCTTGGGATTTTCTTTTTCTCCCTCTCTTTCTGTCCCTCCCTGCCTCTCTTTCTCTCTAAATAAACAAACAAACAAACAAACTTCAAAAATTTAAAAAAAGAAACCTGGAGGGTACCAGAATGCAGGGGAAATTATCTGGGTATATTTATTGACTGTTGAATGAGAAACATACTATTTAGTGTTTCCAGTGGCATCCCATCTTAATTAAAAAGTTGCCCATTATGACAGACATAAAAATTACACCTATTTACATCTACTTAAATCAAAGGCAGTTAAGGTTACTATAGGTCTTTATGCCTATGTCTTCTGCATCTCTAAGAAGGTTCTATACACATTGCATTAAATTTTTAAAGAAGAATTCGGTAAGCAAGATAGGAAGTACTAAAATGCTAATTCTCACTTAACTTGGTACTTAAAATCCTGAAAATTCGCAACATGAAGCCATTATTCAGATTCGAGTGTAATAACAATATTTTGAAAATCAGTTTTCTGGCATCATAACATCTTAGTCTCTCTCTCTTTTTTTTTTTAATGTTTTATTTATTTCTAGGAGACAGAGAGAGCGACAGCGTGAGCAGGGGAGGGTCAGAGAGAGAGGGAGTCACAGACTGAAACAGGCTCCAGGCTCTGAGCTGGCAGTCAGCACAGAGCCCGACGCGGGGCTCGAACCCACGAACCGTGAGATCATGACCTAAGCGAAAGTCGGACGCTTAACCAACTAAGCCACCCAGGCGCCCCCATCTTAGTCTCTTAAATAATTGCTGTTTTTCAATTACTTTTGTTTCTAGACATAAGATTTTTAGTGTTTATTTTACACTATTTCTCTTGAGCTAAAATACTTTGAGGGATGTGTGTGCAGTGCACGGACCTGCTGCGGACACAGGTGTATTTTTCCATTTCTGTGTGCCAGATCCAGATAGGGACAATTTCCACCCTCTCAGAAGGCAGCCCCATCTGTTCCCTGGTAGCCATTCATCCGATTTCTATCAACATAGGTTACATGTGCCTGTTTGAGGACTTTATATAAATGGAAACATACAGCGGGTGCCCTTTCACTTGGTATCATGTTTGAGAAATCCATCCTTGCTGTGTGGAGATATCAGAATGTATCCATTCATCTGCTGATGAACCTGTAGTTGGTTTCCAGTTTGCGACTCTCAGAAATAAAGCTGCCCCAAACATGTCTGTGCACGTCTTTTTGCGGACCTGTATTCTCCCTGCCAGCGGGCAAATCAGTATCAAGGGCTAGAAGCACGGAGTCCGAGCAGGTATGTTTAACTTCAGAAGCATTTTCTTGTTTTTATTTTATATTTTTAGAAATTAGTTTTAAATGTTTATTTATTTTGAGAGAGAGAGAGAGAGAGAGAGAGCGAGAGCATGCGCATGAGCAAGGGAGGGCCGGAGAGAGAGGGAGAGAGAGAGAATTTTAAGGAGCCCAATTCGGGGCTCAATTCCACAAACCACGAGATCATGACCTGAGCCGAAATCAAGAGTCAGGCGCTTCACCGACTGAGCTGCCCAGGAGCCCCAGAGAAGCATTTTCCATTTTTAAAAGCTAACAACAATTCATTCTGAATCAAACTGTGTTAAACATTAGCGTTAAAAATCAATAGTCATTCGCTCAGTCAAGAAACGACAAGTGAGATAATTAACATGATACATTATTTGGACATGAAAACACTTACCATTAAATAATAATAATATCCCAGGCACCTTGGTGGCTCAGTCAGTTAAGTGTTCGACTTCAACTCAGGTCATGATCTCACAGTTTGTGGGTTCAAGCCCCGCGTTGGGCTCTGTGCTGACAGCTCAGAGCCTGGAGCCTGCTTCAGATTCTGTGTCTCCCTCTCTCTCTGCCCCTTCCCCACTCATGTTCTGTCTGTCTGTCTCTCTCTCTCTCAAAATTAAATAAACATTAAACAATTTTTAAAGAACTGATAAATAATAATAATATCCATACTCCTACATTAGCAAAATGTGAAAAATAAGAAAATTAAAGAAATGTCACTATTGTAGAAGCACTCACAAAATAAAGTCACAGGTGCTAAGCAAACCATGACAAGGATGATAATCAGCTGAGCCGCTGTGTACCTCTAGGGGGTGTGTGGCATAGCATGGCCCTGACAGAAGCTTCCTGGCAGCTGGTACTTGGCATAAAATCTTGGCCACAAAAAATAAGTATTACCAATGACAGAGGGAGCTATCTGACGATGCTCAGACATACTTTCAGCAGCAGGAACTTCTGAGTGGTTGAACAGAATGACATGCCCACAGCCCATTCATGGCACACCAGTCACAAAGCTCTATGCTAACTAATAGCAAAAGGGATTCCAAGACTAAACGTGCTCTGCGGTCCAATAATTTTGGATGATCCTGTGCTGAAGTTAAGCTGCAGATTTACACCTACAGGAATTCTCAGAACCTTTCAGGTGCCGGTGCCCATCGTGAATTCTTTGGGATTCCCAAATGAACACGGGCAAAGCACAGAAACATGGAGCTCACTTACACATAGTCACTAAACATGTGAAAACACTCAGCCCCACTCATAACTAAATAAATGCACAATAAAACCAGATAGAATTAGTCCCACAGAAGATCAGCAAACCGAGAGAGCTTTATAACATCCACTGTACTTGGGTGGGAACAGGCGCTCTCACCAAAGGTAGAAGGCTGGGCTACCTCCAGTTCTGTGCTTCTTTTTCAAGATTGCTTTAGTTATTCAGGGTGTTTTGTGGTTCCATACAAATTTTAGGATTATTTTTTCTAGTTCTATGAAAATTGCTATTGGCATCTTGAAAGGAATTGCATTAAACCTGAGTATGGCTTTGGTAGTGTGTAGAGCCATAGACTGGAGGCAGTAGCACTTAGAGATGATGGTTTGGTGTATGTAATAGAAAGCCAGTGACTTCATCAAATAGGGCTTTATTATCCTCCCCCCAAAAAAGTTTAGAGGTGGGCATTTCAGGCCATGCAGCTGAACATCACAATACAGTGCCCTTCTGTCTTTCTGTTCCACCATCCTTAGCGTGAAGCTTTTATGATCACATTTGCCTCATTGTGACCTCATGGTTACAAGATGGCTGCTTACCTCCAGCATCAGGTCCACATTCCAGGTAAGAAGGGAGCAGCAAGGTAGAAGAGGCAGTGCTTCCATCAGGAAATCGGTGTGTTTTCAGAAGCTTCTAGCAGACTTCCTCTTAGATCTCAGTGTCTAGAATTGGCCACCCCTACGTGCAAGGAAGACTGGGAAATGTAGATTTTTAGCTTGGCACTTTGCCTCTTTGAAGCAAAATCAGATGTTGGTTTACCTAATCTGGCCTTAGCCGACTCCTGGATGTCATTTCATAATCCGTCCCCTTGACTTCTGTTCTTCAGCCTCATTGATTCTAACAGATGATTTTTAGTGCCCCACTAATAATGTTTGATAATGTTCAGATACTCACTTTTTCCTCACTGTGTGTGTTCTCCAGCTTTGGTAAGCTTTTGCTTTCAACACCCATGGCTCTTTCACGGGGCAGGGCTGCCCAGGGACTCCTGGAGTCCACTTTTCCCACATGAAGTGTCTGAGCATTCAGTTCTCCTTGGGGTGACCCCAAACCAAGGGCTGACAGGAGTATCACAGGTTGGGAAAAAATCCAAGACGTAACTCATGCACCGGAGCTCCCTGTGGGATCAGGCTGAGCCCACCCTCCGCGGCATCCTGCTCGAAGCCACATCTTGCTCGGACTCCACTCCCTGCCTTGCTTATCACTAAGGAAGCACTTAGTAAGTCACTTGCACACGAGTCCCCATCTCAGAGTCTGTTCCTGGATTTCCCAATGTTAAGACACCGCTCCTCCCACACGACCTTCGCAAGCCATCAGGAATGCCTTCTCCCAGATGGAGGCTCGGTTCAGAGCTCCACTTTGCTCAGGTCTTTGCTCAAATATCATCTCATCAGTGAGACTTTCCTTAACCTCGCTGCCTAAAATAGACCCCCTCCATCAGTTTCTATCTCTCACCCTACTTTATAACACGTATCGCTACTTAGCAGCATTTATTTTGTTTATTGTCTTTCTCCTCCACTAAAATGTAAGCTCCAAAGCTAGGAATTTTGTCTTTATTCTCCTCTGTATCCCCTGCTGTAGGATTAATGCCTGCTGGAGGGAAGGCTTCAAATATATCTGATTGCATTAATGAACAAATTGCATCTAAGGATCTATGCAGCCTTAGGAATCAGAAAGTGATTTTCAGCTTTGAAAGGGGGGTTGGAGCATTGGAGCCATGTGTGTGTGTCTGTGTGTGTGTGTGTGTGTGTGTGTGTGTGTGTGTGAGAGAGAGAGAGAGAGAGAGTGAGGGAGGGAGGGAAGAACCTTTTAGATTGCATAAGCATTTATTGATACACCGAAGCTAAGTCAGGACCTGAAGAAGCTCATAGTCTTAAGGAGAAGCCAGACCCAACAAACTGGTACTTATGTGCACCATGGGGTCTGTATAGTGGCCTATGCACAGGGCTATACAATCACTTCTGTCCGGGAGGATCCAGGAGAGCTTCGTGGAAGAGGCCACGTTTGATATTAAAGAAAGAATAAGTTTCTCAGGAGAAGAAGGTACGTTGCACTCCCATTAGGAGGACTAGCGTTCGGAAAGGCATAAAGTCCATGGCCTGTCTGTGTGGAATAAAACAGAGGGTTCCTGAGGAGAGCAATAGAGTACTGAGAGACCAGAGGCAGGAGAAGGGGGGCCAGGCAGCAAAGGAACTTGAATGTTAGCTTTGTCCAGAAGGCAGTGCACAGACGTGGGTAAGGTATAACCCGGAGGAAGACAAAAGGGAGTACACTCAGAGCTGGGTTTCAGCAGGTTACCCATGGGGGTGTCACGGACAAGTTCGAGAGGCGAAAGCCCGTTCCTTCTGTCAGCGGACCATTCACAGCTCCAGGCGCAGAGCTGAGCTGTGGGCACCAGAGGGCGCTATGACCCAGGACACGGGCTTTCTGCCTCCGCTGCCCGGTTGGTGGGCACCTCACCTTCAACCCTCAGGCTGGTGAGAACTTCCAGCTGGGTCACCGCTGCTGTATGACTGTCAGCACACAAAACCTTGGGAAAGCTTCTGTATTACGGCTCGTTATTTGGCTTTCTCCATGCAATAACCGACTCCGAGGCGCTGCTTGGACTGGAGGTGCTGTGGAATAAACGGGTGAGATCCTTGGTGTCAGAGCGCTCGATCTAAACCAGAGATTCCCAAAGCCTGATTCCTGGGACCAGCAGCATCAGCAACTGCTGTGAGCATGTGAGAAACGCAGATTCTTGGGGCGCGCTCCAGACCCACCCAACCAGACATTCACAGTGGGGCCCGACAATCTCTGCTTTAAGAAACCCTTAACTGGGGCTCCTGGGTGGCTCAGTCAGTTAACCGTCCAACTTCAGCTCAGGTCATGATCTCACAGATCGTGAGTTCGAGCCCCACATCAGGCTTGTGCTGGCAGCTCAGAGCCTGGAGGCTGCTTCAGATTCTATGTCTCTGTCTCTCCTTCAAAAATAAATAAACGTTAAAAAAAAAAAAAAACTTTTTAAAAGCCCTAATTTGATTCTGGTGCATGGTCAAGGTTGAGAATCACTGGTCTAAGAAAGTACTGCACACTGTAGTGTGCGACCTCAAAGGAGTGAGTCCACAGGCCACAAGAGGCTTCCTGGAGGAGGTGTCCTAGGAGAAGTCCTAGAAGGACTCACCCAGGCAGAGAGGGGGAGAGAACGGCATTCCAAGCAGAGAAAACAATGACTTGTACCAAGGCTCATAAGACGGAAGGCTTAGTCTCTGATTCGACTCCAGCAGGAAGGGGACTCACACAAAGAGGCTCAATCTTTGTCCCCCCATGCACACTCCTGATCTCTCTCCAGGGGGCAGGGGGTCCTCATGTTTTGAAAGATGTTCTCTTCCAAAAAGCTGCTCTACATAATTAATAATTCATTCATTTCCTACTATTTATTAATCAATATAGATAGCTCCAGTCCGAGTTTCTGATTACCATGAGATGTCCAGACTTCCTACCCTGAATTAATAATGATAGTAACTACCATTTGCCCAGGGCTCACCCAGGTTCAGTGCCAAGTGCTTTACCTGTGCTAACGCATCCCACGGCCACCGTAAGCCTCTGAGTGGGGCATTGTCATCACCCCCATTTCACTGAAGAGGAGACTAATGCTCAGAAGAGGCTGACTTGGCCAAAGGCCCAACGAGATACGATCTAACCTGAGTCAGTCCGCCTGCAGAGGGGGCTGGATCCAAATGCTTTCCCGTTCCTTGGGAGGAACGGAGTTCCAGCCCCAAAGAAAGCTATCTGGCCTGCCAGCACATACAGCCGCATCCTGAGCAAATGCACAATTCCTGCTACACATTTGGAAGTGCTAAAATAGCTCATGGTACCCGTTTCCATCCTGAGAGTTCCCTAGGGCTCCGGGACTCCAGATCAGAATCACTGTGCTAGTCCAACGTTCCTGCTCCCTCCCTACGCCCATGGTGCAGGTAAGAGTACAGAAGCCCAAGGAGGGGCAGTGAAGTGGAGGCTGCCTTCCAGGACCCCCTCAGAGCACTGCCTGATAGCAGTGCTGGTTCACGGCCATTGTCTTGGTCCCACATCTCCGCTGCCCTATCTCGGCCCCCATCTCTGCCGCCCTCCCTGGCTTCCTTCGTCCTCCAGCACCCTCTTAGTCCCTGCTCTGCGCCAGGCCCCGGGCACTGGGGATACCAACACAAATGGGTACTTCATGCCAGCCTGTCAACTGCCTGTGGGCCATGGCACGCGCTGCTACCTGCTTTTCCTAAGCCGTCTCCACCGCAGAGGGGCTTGCGGCAGTTGTGAGCAGGCAGTGCCAGCCATCTCCTCGCCCGCTGGCTTTGTAGGACAGAATACAGCCTGGTCTGTCCCACCTCCCACTCCACCCCTGCCCGCCGCTCTGCTCTCTGCTCCTACGATGGGCGAGCTCCATGTCCCGTTAGCGCTGCCCGAGATGTTCAGGGGTGCGGGCTGCCTCCTCCCTTTCTCCCGTCGGTACTCTGACTTGCTGTATCTGCCCTTTCTCCCTCCTGCCCTCCCGCCATTGATGGCTCACTGCTGACGTCTCTTCTCACTTGCACAGACCCATTTATAGCTAGGCATCGCCACCCGCCACCCGCCTGACGGGCAAGTCCCCTTGGTCTATGTTTCTGTTGACAAATTAGGTCAAGTCACCTTTTCTGTGCCTGCTCCTAGGGATACAGACGACAGTGGAGGTGTTGCCTGCCTCGGGGCAGCTCCCTGTCTGGGGTGGGAAGGGGAGGCTGCTGGTACCAACTCTGTGAAAGGCCAACCCAACAAAGTAACTGGGTTGCTAAGGGTTTGTTTGCCTTAATGCAAAGGGTATGCACTTGGGTCGCATTTATTGTGCCCCAGTGAGTCCTGGGCAAACACAAGTGGCTTCTCTGGATCTCTCAGGATAAAAGGCAGTCCTTGCAAATTCTAGCTTCAGAAGGAAGCAGGGTCCTTGGTGGGAAGCCTCTAAAGCCAGGAGAAGGCAACATGATCCAACAGAAAGCTCTATCTGTTAGTAGGTTGGGAGAGTGTTCTAGAAGCAGGCTTTAAAAAGATTTTTTTTAATGTTTATCATTGAGCGACGGAGAGAAACAGAGTGTAATTATGGGAGGGGCAGAGAGAGGGGGAGACACAGAATCTGAAGCAGGCTCCAAGGTCTGAGCTGTCAGCACAGAGCCCGACGCAGGGATCAAACTCACAAACCAGGAGGTCATGACCTGAGCTGAAGTCTGACGCTCAACCGACTGAGCCACCCATGTGCCTCGAGGCAGACTTTTAGTAGCCAACTCACAAACATTGCTATATTAGGCCAAAATGTCAGTTAAATATTTTTAATAAAATTGTTTTTTTACTTTGCTATAAAAATATTATGTGCTCACTGAAAAACATGTAAATGATATAGAAAATGTGCATTTCAATTTTTGCCTTCAGTCTCAATCATTGTTAACACTTCGGTGTATGCATTTTCAGATCTATTAATCACATATAATAGATATATATGTAAATTTATATATGTACATTTATATATATGTAAAATTTATATGTATGTAAAATATATGTAAAATTATATATACACATATGTGTCTGTTTCATACAAATATGTATGGAGAGAGTGAGAGATCACTTTAAAAATATAAATTAAGGGGCACCTGGGTGGCTCAGTTGGTTGAGCATCCAACTTTGGCTCAGGTCATGATCTTGCGGTTCGTGAGTTCGAGTCCCACATCAAGCTCACTGTTGTCAGCCTGTCAGTGCAGAGCCTGCTTTGGATCCTCTGTCCTCTTCTCTCTGCTTCTCCCCCACTTGTGCTCTCTCAAAAATAAACATTAAAAATTTTTCATAAAAAAATAAAAAATAAAAATCTAAAAACTTTTATCATTTGAATACATGTTATAATATAATCTCTATATAATAATATTATATACATATGTTATTCAACTTGAGATTTTTTTAAAAGATTTTATTTTTTTAATTTATTTATTTTGAGAGAGAGAGTGCATACTGAGCCACACAACTGAGCTACCCAGGCACCCCAAAGTTTTATTTGTAAGTAATCTCTATGTTCAGCATGGGGCTCAAACCCACAACCCTGAGGTCAAGAGTCACACACTCCACCAACTGAGCCAGCCAGGAGCCCCTCAACTTATTTTGTTTTGTTTTGTTTTGTTTTGTTTTGTTTTTCAGAATAGAAAACTAAGTTGTGGGCATCTTTCCACATTGGCACGTATAGAGAGATCTGTCTCATTCTTTATCAGCTGTATAATATGGACGTGCCATAAATTCCTCCATCCTCTGCTGACACACATACATTTCCAGTCTTTTGTTATCGCAAACAATGCTGCGAGGAACTTCCTGTTCTTTGTTCCCTCTTGCCAGTGTTTCTATAAAAGAAATTCTCAAAGCCAGAATTAACTACATCAAAGTCACAATATAAATATGAGGCCTTGGTAGACATTGAGGAATTCCTGGGGCACCTGGGTGGCTCAGTCAGTTAAGCATCCCACTCTTTTTTTTTTTTTTTTAGTTTTTTTTTTTAATGTTTTTTATTTTTTTATTTCTAGGAGAGAGAGAGACAGCGTGAGCAGGGGAGGGTCAGAGAGAGAGGGAGACACAGACTCTGAAATAGGCTCCAGGCTCTGAGCTGGCAGTCAGCATAGAGCCCGACGCGGGGCTCGAACCCACGAACTGCGAGATCATGACCTAAGCGAAAGTCGGACGCTTAACCGACTAAACCACCCAGGCGCCCCAGCATCCCACTCTTTATTTCAGCTCAGGCCATGAGCTCACAGTTTGTGAGGTCAAGCCCCACATGGGACTCTGTGCTGACAGTGCGGAGCCTGCTTAGGATTCTCTCTCTCCCTCTCTCTGCCCCTCCCCTGCCTCTCTCTCTCAGAATAAATGAATGAATGAATGAGAGCTTAAAAAAGAAGAAATTGATGAATTTCTCTCCAAAATAATGTACCGATTTGCATTTCAGGAGAGGACTTGGTCACTGTCCCTCAACACAGGGTACCTTTTAATTTTTGCCAATCTGATATATAAAAAATATCATCACATTGTTGTTTTCATTTGGATCAAGGTTTTTTGTGTGTGTGGATTCAAGCATCTCTTCATGGTTTTGGGTTTTTGTTTTCTTTTTGGCCACTTGAATGTCATTTTCTGTAAAATGTATTTTCCTATATCATTTGCCTATTTTTCTTATTCATCTTTTTCTTTCTTACTTTTCTTCCTTTGTGCTTTTAAAAAAATGTTGGCTTGTATGAGTCCTTTGAATATCAGCTTCTTCCTCCTCATCTGTCACATGGAAAGTTAATCAACTATTTTCTTCAGTTTAGTGTATCATTTGCTTTGTGTATGCATTTATCTCCCCCTACAGAAGTTAAAAATATTTATGTAGGGGCACCTGGATGGCTCAGTCGGTTAAGCATCCGACTTTGGCTCAGGTCATGATCTCATGGTTCGTGGGTTCGAGCCCTGAGTCGGGCTCTGTGCTGACAGCTAGCTCAGAGCCTAGAGCCTGCTTCAGATTCTGTGTCTCCCTCTCTCTCTGACCCTTCCCTGCTCATGCTGTCTCTATCTCTCAAAAATAAAAGTAAAACATTAAAAATAAGTCAGATATGTCCATCTTTTTCTTGATAACTTCTGGGATTTGTGTCACATTGTAGAAAGAATGTCTGTGCTCTGTGATTCCAAAAACAAATTTTCTTTGATAGTTTCTTCTATTATTTTTGTGGTTTTGTTTTTTGTTTATATATTTTAAATTTATCTGGAGTTTATTTTAGTCTATGCTATGAGTTAGGGGCAAAGCTAGATTTTTTCCCCAGATGGCTCATCAATTGCCCTTGAATGTATAATACCCTGTCACACGTGTGAAATACCACCTTTATCATGTACCTAATTTCCTTACATGTCTAGGTCTGTCTGTGGATTCGATTCCCTTCCATTGAGCTCTCCATCAGTTTCTGAGCCAGTTACACACTTGCATTCTCACAACTTTTAATACACTCATACTCTCTTACGAACTCTCTCTCTCTCTCTGTAAGGCTTTACCAAGTTGGCTGGTAAGCTGCACACCGTTTCTCTGGCTATGTCTTCAGAATGAGGTTCAACTGTCTCTTCCAGGTGGTTCCACACCTCTCTATGTTCATTCATTCGTCCATGAGCATAGGCCATGAGGCAGAGTGGGGCCGCGGTGAGATCCAGAGAGACAGAGGGAAGGACACAGACATGGGCCTTGCGTCAAGGCCTGATTTTAGTGATTAACCCTCAAGGCCACTGTGATTTCCATGATTCCCGAGAGTGCTTTGCTTCCAGCCCAGGGACCCTCCTGGAAACCATGCCCAGACTTGGTTGCTATCGGAAGCCCTGAGCTCCCACTCAGCCAAGGCCTGTGGTAACAGGGCCATAAAAAGTTGGATTTTAGCCTGGCTTTCTTTCCAACACCCTTACCCAGTTCACTCTGTTCCCATTAGATAAGAAAGAGCCAAAGCAGATGGGGTCATTGGGAACTATGGTGTGCCATGAGCTTTTGGAAGTGGAATTTTTGCAGGGGGTGGGGTGGGGTAGGGGAGCAGAAGAAAGAAACTGAGAAGACTAACTTAGTTAGAAATTATCTTTGAATCCTGGCAGAAGAGAAGGTAGCACTGGGTCAATCTAGCCATGTGACCCTGAGTGTGTCATTTAGCGTCTCTGGGCTCCATGTCACAAACACTCAGGGTCAATGAGCAGGTTCTGGGTTCATATGGTTTGATCTGACCCTCCGAACATCTTTGTTGGGTACTCAGTTTATGCACCGAAAGCCAAGGCTGGAAAGGGAAATTGACATGCCTGAAGTCACTCATTCAGAAGGAGCAGAGTTAGGATGCAATGAGGATTAGATTCCAAATCCCTCATCCTTTCTGCTTTAGGAGATTGTCCAACTCCCCTCCCACCCCAGGTCAGGTGGCCTGCTGTGCTACCGGACACTTCTAAGAAGAGCAGGGAGGAGGGACTTGCCCCCCCCCTCCAGAAATCAGGCCTTCCTCTGCAGCTATATGCTGCGAAAGCAGTATGGGAGTGCATGGGGACAGACTGGCTGGTAAGATGGAATAGAGAGGCCCAGAACCACACCCATGCATATATGGGACTTTGGGACATAGCACAGGTGGCACATCATGGTGAATAAAAGAAAGAGGGTACGATAAACGGAGCCCGGAAAAAATGACTTCACAGCATATATAGAGATAGCTCTAGGTGGATTAAGAGGCTACACTTCCAAAAGAAGACCTTAGTAGAAATAGAGGTAAATACTTTTAGAGTTTGGGGTAGAGAAAGATTTCTTAAATAAGGCCCCAGAAGCATTTACCGAAAAATAGAAGATTGATAAACCTGACTGTATTAAAGTTAAGAACTTAAAAGGAAAGTCACCTTAAAGGAAGTGAAAAGCAAGTTATGAGATAGGAGGAGACAACCTAAACACCAAGGGAATAGTATGAAGAATATATAAAGAACTACAAATCAAGAACACCTGGGTGGCTCAGTTGGTTAAGCGACCGACTCGTGATTCTGGATCAGGTCATGATCTTGTGGTTTGTGGGTTCCAACCCTGCATCGGGCTCCCTGCTGACAGTGTGGACCCCGCTTGGGGTTCTCTGTCTCTTTTCCTCTTCTCTCTGCCCCTCCCCACTCGCTTGCTCTCACTTTCTCAAAATAAATAAATAAGCAGAAAAAAAAAGAACTACAAATCAGTAAGAAAAACAGCACAACAACAACAAAGAAAAGTGGACAAAGTCTATAAGCAAGATGTTTCAGAGAGGAAGAAACATGGGTAGCCAGTCAGTGTGAAGAGATGTCAAACATTGTTAGGGATCAGGAA
Source organism: Hyaena hyaena (assembly GCF_003009895.1). Taxonomy (NCBI): domain Eukaryota; kingdom Metazoa; phylum Chordata; class Mammalia; order Carnivora; family Hyaenidae; genus Hyaena; species Hyaena hyaena. The sequence continues at coordinate 1,002,280 of NW_024081183.1, read as the reverse complement.
AATGTAAATCAAAGCCTCAGTGAAACACCATTTTACATCCCTTCCATTTGCAATAGTTAAAAGTCTGATAATCCCGGGTGTTGGAAGGGGTGTGGATCCCTAGGACCTTCTGCACATTGTTGACGGCATGTAAACTGGTGAAATCACTGTGGAAAAGTCTGGCATTGTCTTCTGAAGCTGAGCATTGATAGAGCTTACGACCCAGAAGCTTTCCCTGTATAGCAGCAGAGCTGCCCACGTAGTATGCCTGGAAACCATCTGGGATCAATCGCATTACTTATTCATAATTGTTCTTTTCCTCACCCTTGCCAGGTCTCCCTGTTGGTGAAGATTCTTTCCCAGCAGAGCTGCAGCTGACCCTTAGCCTCCCAGAGTGAGCACTATTTGGTGTTATGAGCCATTGAGATATTCCAGTTCTTTGTTCTTGTAAGAAATGCCAGAAAATGTCCGTTTCAAGTGCCCATCAATGGGAAAATGGTGAGTAAGCTGTGAAACGCTCACACACGATATACAAGAGGCAGCAGTCAAAATGAATGAGCTTCGGGGGCAGGTTCAAGTATAAATTCATCTCACCAATCTAACGCTAAGCGAGAAAAGTAAATCTCAAAGGATTGTATGCAATATGCTATCCTTTCGTAAAGTTAAAAATGACTAATATTAAAAGGGTTCTGGAGGCGCCTGGGTGCCTCAGTTGGTTAAGCATCTGACTCTTGGTTTTGAAGTCATGGTCAGGTCATGGTCCCACATTTCATGAGATCGAGCCCCATCTTGGGCTCTGCTCCCTCTCTATCTGTCCCTCCTCGGCTCTCTCGCTCTCAAAATAAATGAATGAGCATTTAAAAAGTGATTCTTTAAAGGAACACATAGAGTGCAATAAATTACGATATAAAAAAGGAAAACAAGGAATGATGAGCGTAGGATCCAGAGTGATCGGTACCCCACTTGAGGGCATAGGGCCCGCTTATCCATTGGGCATGCGGACTCAGCGCCTTGGGTCCACAATGGTTGTACCACCCATCAAAATGTTTAAATTTCCTTTAAATCAGAAGCAAAGCTCAAAGCATAATGTATAATATTAATATAATCTTTATATCAATGCAGTTATATAATAAATGTACGTGTGTGTGTGTATGTGTGTGTGTGTGTGTGTGTGTGTATGTGTAGGAAGAGGCCCACGAAGGCAGAATCATCCAGATCCATGAAAGCCAAAATGTAGTGCTGGGTCAGACAGAGGATGGGATGAGGGAATTTATGTTACTTGTAGATTATAGTCAAAATTCTGGCTTTTGTTTTGGGTAGCATGTTATGTTATGACAAATAACTAAACCAAGCATAATATACATGGACAAACAGGAACAAAACCAAAGGTTATGATCATTTCTTTCTGTCACTTAGGATCCCCTTGAAAAACAGTTAAACAGTTAGCAATGACACTCAATGTCAAATTTGTAAACACTTTCAAATAAAACTTTTTCAAAGTTTTTACTTTGAGATTTGAGCTTGCTTCTGTGAACACACATTTTTAGATCAGATTTTGTATTTGCAGCAGCTACACAAAATTTTTGATTGAAACTTTAAAAAATATTTTTAATGTTTATTTATTTTGGGGAGAGGGAGAGAGAGGGAGAGGGGAGGGGAGGGGCAGAGAGAGAGGGAGACACAGAATCTGAAGCAGGCTCTGGGCTCCCAGCTGTGGGCACAGAGCCCAACGCGGGGCTTGAACCCACAAACTGTGAGATCATGACCTGAGCCAAAGTTGCCTGCTTAACTGACTGAGCCACCCAGGCACGACTCCATTGAAAATTTTAAATATAGTTACCTCTATAAATTACTATCACCACTTTTTTTGCAACCATTTAAGGACTTATGACAACTGAAATCGTATTTAAAGAATCTAACAGCCCTTCCTTCTCCGTCATTGATGAATGAAATGGCTTGAAATGATGTAAATGGACTTTGAATTCAAGAGGACTTTGTGGTATCAAGTATTTCAAGAGACTAACAGGACTAACACTGCAGGATGTTCATTGTTAGAGCAGTCACTGCAGCTACCCTGGGCACCATCAAACAAACACAGCCACTAGGAAGAGGTCCAGGGCTTTTGGAAGCCTGAGGTTTGCACAGTTTGGGGAGAGGAGCTCTTTAAGATAAAGATTATGAAATGACAAGTGTAAAATGACATCTGAATAGGAGATTGCCTTATTGGGCCAAATCTTCACCCCTCCCTGTGCATACACTTCTGCCTTGTGACTTTCTTCCACGGTTCTTGACTGGGGGCTTGGCCACGTGACTTGCTTTAACCAATGGAATGGGGTGGGAATGACAGCATGCTGTTTCTAAGGCCACTTTGCTTGCTGTCGTCACGAGGACATTTCCTAGCACACTGGTCCTGGGTGGGAGATGTAACCCTTGGAGCAGAGCCGTCCCCTGAGCCCATCGCAGATCGTCTGACCCCAGCTGCTCTAGCCTAAAGCTGCAGGGCCCCAGCGGGTCTGCACACCTATGTAAATAAATCATTATGGTTGTAAGCCGCTGAGTTTGGGGGCGTTATAGCAAGATGACAGCAATAGCTAATGAATTTAAGTGTAGGAAGATGTATTTGTAATGAGCAAATAAATTCCAACAGATTATAAAATGTCAGCAGCTGACCAGTAGCTCACAAGTCACAGAATCCAGAAAGGTATGTAAGAGTATCTTAAAACGCCTGTCTGACACTCCTTTACTATTTCCTACATTTGGGGCTGCATTTTCTTTGCTTGCGCCTTCACATTCTCAACAACAATTTTGTACGTCTGTGTTTCTGCAGCGAGAAGAAAGAGACGGTTCAGCTCTCCCTCAAGAACGGTTTCTTTTCCAGCATGGGCAAAACGTGGTGTTGATAATTCAAAAAAGCTTCTTCCCGTTTCACAACTAGCTTCCTGTCACGATGTGTAAATTTTCTGGGTTGTTCTAAACTCAGAAGGTCAAGTGTCTTTTAGGACACCCAAAGTCTTCTTCGGCAAATGACTAATCTAAATCCTCTGTTCATTGGTGAAACTCATTACCCTTTGCCACCCACCTCCTTTTGAAGGGGCGTATCACACCTTTTATTATTTTTTTAACTTTTATTTTTGAAAGAGAGAAAGACAGAGACAGAGTGCGAGCGGGGGAGGGGCAGAGACAGACAGACAGACAGACAGACAGAATCTGAAGCAGGCTCCAGGCTCTGCATTGTCAGCACACAGCCCGATGCGGGGCTCAAACCCACAATCTGTGAGATCATAACCTGAGCCGAAGTCGGACGCTTAACGACTGAGCCACCCAGGCACCCCAGTAAGTTCAGTAATTTGCATCAAGCTTACAAAAAATTTAAGTATTTTTTCCCTATCATATCCATGTGATCCACTCCTTCGTATCAAGTGGATCATGAAAGACTTCAGGAGCCTCTGCACACCGGCTTGTCACACTGACCCATCCCTCTTAGAGGTGGCACTGCTTTGGGAATGCTCTGACATTTTTTGGCTACAATTTTCTTCACTGATTTCATTGTTCATTTTTAAGGCTTTTATTTCACACTCTACTAAGTTGTAACATTTACATCAGTTATTTAATATTTAATGTTTACATCAGTTATTTAATATGCGTGCCAGTTAAATTTAATAATATATATTTAAAGACAACAGAAACCACGAAGGTGCCCTCACATAGACTTCCAAATCAGCAATCTGTGATTTCTCGATTGTTCTATTGAAACTCAGGTGCCTCCCATTCAGGCAGTCTCACATGCCTCTCCACTCAACTCAGAGCCTTCCTTGTCACTTTCCAGGCTGTGACCCTCCTTTCTTTTCCTTTGTAGCAGACCCGAGTTTAATTATATGCTGATGTGTTTGTTGTCTATCTCCTCTGGCAGAAGCTGAGGGATTTTTAGACCTTTTATACGCCTAAGCCCTAGAACATAGATAGATAAATAAGTGATAAATGTTTGTTGAATGAATGAGTGATGGAGTGAGTGAAATCTCCTAAGCGACACCAGAGCATGTGCAGATTGTGGTGCCTGTCTAGATTCTTCACCCATTTCCAGGGCTGGGAAGAGCCCCCGTCTATGGGGAGCTGCTATGGCCGAAGCCCCACCAAAGCTCCCCGTGCACATCTCTGTGCTCAAAGCATCTCCATCTGCAACTTCTTTTCCATGAAACAAAGGAATAGACTCCCCAACCCAGTCTCTGCTCAACCTATGATTACTTCACCTACCCTTACATCGTCCATACAGCATGATTTGGCCTGGTGTATTATTTTTACTCCCCTTAAATTACTAACCCCCCTGCGCCCTCAAGCTCAAACTGGGCTCATCACGTCCCTCCACGTCTGAGCAGGTTCTTCCTCCCTTCTCCGGGTGCTCAGGCAGAGAATCTACACCCATTTTCGCCACGTCTCTCCTTCCCCTGCTCCCAGTCCGATGGGGCACACCTTCTTGTCCGGCGTCTGATCTCCGAACCGCTCTCGGACACATGCATCTTTCCCCACAGCCTACACCCCAAAATAAGCACCAGAGACTAGCCTCCCATTGAGGTTCTCCACCCGTCTCTGGAATGGTTTGTTAAGATGCAGGTACGATCACTGCCCTGATCAAAACCTCCAAAGGCTTCCCAACCTCCTGGGATGAAGCCCCAAGTCCTGACGTGCCCTGCCCTGCCCTCCACACTCACCTCTACCTCTGCCCCCTGCTCTCTGTGCTTCCATCACTCTGCCCATCTCTGAGTCCTTCCAAAATGCCAAGCTCCCTCCTGAGGCTTTGCACATGCTATTCCCTCTGCATGGAACACCCTTCAATTCCCACTTGGCCTGGCATTTCCCGCTCATCCTCAGTCTTGGTTTAGATGTCATATCCTCTGAGAAGCCTTCCTTGACCCTCTGGACAAATCCAGGCCATCTGTTCTCTGGCCCCTAGTGCACTTTTCTCTTCCTTCTTGATACATCTCAGAAACAGGTAGTTATTTGTATAATTAGTCTTTCAGTGTCTGTGTTCCCTGTAGACAGCACTCTCTGTGAGGCCAAACCATGTCTTAGGATAATAATAGCCAAAGTATGTGCAGGCCTTCCTATGCGCCGGGTCACACTCTAAGCACATTGCCTTTATCATCTCATTTAAATCTCAGCGTAACCCCTTAAGACAGATCTTTATCTTTTCCTGTTATAAGAGTGAGGAAACTGAAACCCAGAGAGGTCTAGTAACCTGCCCAGGGATGCACAGCTACTAAATGGTGAAGCCAGAGTTTGAACCCAAGCTGTCTGCTCCAGAGTCCTTGCTTTTCCCCACTTCTCTCACCACCTTCCATGTCTGTCATGTTTCCCATTATATCCCCAGCACTCAGCAGAAGGCCCATAACAGGTGTTCTGTAAATATTGGCCAAATGTACGAGTAGACATGCACCCCTGCCAAGCACCTCCTAAACCCAAAGCACTATGGAGAAATTAAAAACATGGGTCCTACCCTCACTGAGCTTTAACTCTAAAGCATGAGGAAAAGAGAGGTTTTTTTCTTGATGGGAGCATATGAAAGAGGTTCTTAGAGGAGGCGTTTTTGATGTGCCTCCACGAATAGAGGACAGAAAAGAGGAAAGAAATGGGCTGGTGGGGAGCAGAAGAGGGGGCAGAGAGGCAGACACTGGGGTGTGGGGGAGGGGGGCCAGCACCTGGGGTGGGAGAGCTAGAGCAGGGGCACGCACCCCGGGCCGAGGGGGCCCAGAGGAGGGACTCACCCTGCCAGACGGAGGAGAGGTCACCAATCTGGGCCTCCGGGGATTAGTACTGGGGAGGAAGCTGGGGAGGGAGGAAGCCTTCGGGGGAAGCAAGACCAACCTACACAGAGCGTGCGGGCAGGAAATTGCAAACGGTGTTCAGGAAACACAAGCGTCTTCTGTGGGATATTAATAGGGTTTCGCAGCCAAACTCATTTGGAAAATTCTGGATTGAACAAGGTTACACAGATTTCTTTCCTGAAGGCTTTCTCGGAATGCTTCATATGTTAAAGGGCATTGGGTCTACAAGACAGGGGTACGTGTGCGACATCTCCAAACACGGCTATGGACTCGTTTACTATCAGCTTAACATGTTAGGTATAAAGAGGGGCGCCTGGGGGCCCAGTCAGTTAAGCATCCGACTTCCACTCAGGTCATGATCTCACGGTTCGTGGGTTCGAGCTCCGCATCGGGCTCTGTGCTGACAATGCAGAACCTGCTTGAGATTCTTTTTCTCTCCCCCACCTCTCTCTGTCCCTCCCGTGTTTGTGCTCTCTCTCTCCATATATATATACGTGGAGGCGCCCCTCAAAAAAAACAAAACAACAAAACAAAACAAAACTGAAAGAGATGGCAGAAAAGGGGGCAGGTAAAATAGCCTGGGGTGGGGGTGCCTGGGCGGCTCAGTTGGTTAAGCGTCCGACTTCAGCTCAGGTCATGATCTCACCGTTTGTGGGTTCGAGTCCCACATCAGGCTCTGTGCTGACAGACAGCTCAGAGCCTGGAGCCTGCTTCAGATTCTGTGACTCTCTCTCTCTCTCTCTCTCTCTCTCTCTCTCCACCCCCCCACTCATTCTCTCTCTCTCTCAAAGATAACTAAACATTTAAAAACTGTAACTTAAAATAGCCTGGGTGTCCCGAATTTGGACCTAATGCTAGAGGCCGTTGGCAGAGTGAGGGACTGCTGATGGGGAGGTGCCCTGAGCATGGCTGAGCCGTAGGAGGCCGTCTCTGCTGCTCACGTGGGTAGTGGATTTGAGGAAAGAGGGAAACTAGACATTTACTGTCCACTTGCCGCATCCCAGCCACCGTGCCTGTGCTTCACACATACGCATGCACTTGGTCTTTCCAGCTCTGCAAAGCCGTGTGCTGTTTTCCCTCCTTTAAAACTGAGGCCCAGAGAGGTCACTGAGCCACCTGCTCACACCTAGTGAGGGCAAGAGCCAGTCCTCGAATCTGGGTCTCAGGGGAGCTCAAGGGTGAGCACAAGCTACGATGGGAGGGTCTGGGGGGGGAGGCGGTGCCACCGAGGCCTGCAGTGGTGTGGCCTCTCCCGGGACCCGCCCCGGAACCTCCCACCACCAACCTGCAGGGTGACCAGGCCCCGCGCTGGGCCCCAATTACCTCTGGTGTCAACGAGATGGTTGCTGCCGTTCCTCACAGGCCTGTGTGCCCTCCTCGAGGTCCCCTCCCACGGGCACAGCCTTGCAGAGGCTCCAGCCTGTCATGGAATTTGGGAACTGGCTGCCATACAAGACGGGCCAGCCTCACCACGACACCACATTGCAGAGAGTCAGTGGGCCTTTGCCACCAGCCATGCTTTGCAGAGTGTTGTCCTTATGGAGGCCACTTGTCTGTGGGCAGAAAGCATGGTGGCCCCATGTCTTCAGCGAGGAGCCTCGCCCCAGGGCCCACCCTGGTTGGAATCCGAAGGTCCATCCACACCCGCAGCCCACCCTTGTCTTGCTGCCAGCCACATAGGCCTGCAGGCTCCGGGCTGGTCCCCCCGGGGACTCCAGGGCTGGCAGGGAGGGGGAGGGGCAGGAGCATGGACACAATGACCTCGGTCAGACTCAGTGCCATTCTTGGCTCTGCCACGTGTGGCTGTGCTGCGCAGGCAAGCCCCTTCACGCCCTGAATCTCAGACCTCCGTAAACTAGCATCTCCCCCACGGGGCCGCTGGGAGCATGCCAGGTCCCCCAAACATCCCCGCTCCTCCCCCTGCTCCCTCCCAAAGGCCTGCAGTGAGCAATCCAGAAACCAAGGAGTGAAGCGATTTCCTACATCCCTGGAACTCGCGTCAGAAGTGTGCTGTTTGGGGGCTCCTGGGTGGCTCAATTGGTTAAGCATCTGACTCTTGATCTTGGCTCAGGTCTTCGTCTCAAGGGCATGGTGAGTTCAAGGCCAGCGCTGGGCTCTGCACTGGGTGTGAAGCTTACTTACAAAAACAAAAAAAGAAGCATGCTGTTTTGTGTGTCTTTATATGGCCTGCATGATAATGGCAATGACCAGCATTTGTTAAGTATGTAATAGCTCTAGGAACATTTCTGAGTGGTTTATAGACCACAGCTATTATGGACCAGAGCCAGGACTTGAACCCAGACTATCTGACTGCATGGCCGTGCTAACCACTCCAGATTTCGTTCTGGACGTTCAGTATAAACCTTTGTGTATTAGATGGTGAGATGCCAGGGGTCCTTCTGCAGGAGCTGGGAGCCGGCTCAGGCCCAGGCCTGAGTGGGTTTCAACACACTCATCCATTCGTTCTCTCATTCATTCATTCATTCAACAAGTATCTGTCAAGAACCTTTGATATGCCAGGCACTGTTCTAGAAGCTGGGGATACAGCAGTGGAAAAGGGAGAAAAGACCCTTGTTCCCATGGAGACTATATTCCAGTGGGGATCCAGACACGAAACAAAGACAAAAAGGCACGTGCAGGAAAAATACCAGCCAGTAATTCATGCAAAGAACTAAAATAGGGTTATATGGCCAGCAGTGACTGGTTGCCCACAACTTTCTTTTTCATATATATATATATTATTTAAATATTTATTCATTTTTGAGAGAGAGAAAGAGACAGAGTGTGAGCAGGGGAGGGGCAGAGAGAGAGGGAGACACAATCAGAAGCAGGCTCCAGGCTCTGAGCTGTCAGTACAGAGCCCGACACGGGGCTCGAACCCACAAATTGTGAGATCATGACCTGAGCCGAAGTGGGACGCTTCACCAACTGAGCCACCCAGGCGCCCCTGCTAACAACTTTCTAAGGAGTTGACATATTAACCAAGACCCAAATGATAAGAGAAAACCAGCCACCTGAACATCAGGGGGAAGAGCATGTAGACAAAGGGAACAGCAAATGCTGGGGAAGAGCCAGGGGCATCGGGCGTGTTTGGGGAACAGAGGGAAGCCCAGTGTAGCTGGAGTATCAGTCAGTGAAGGGAGACAGTGAGGAAGGGGCCACATTGCAGAAGCTTCACCAGCCAGAGGAAGGAGTTTTGTTATTTTTCATTTTTTATGTTTTTCAAAATATGATAGAAGCAGTTGGAGAATTTTAAATAGGGAAATGGCACAATCTGACTTTTTAAGAACAATTTTTTTAACATTTATTTATTTTTGAGAGACAGAGACAAACAGAGCACGAGCGGGGGAGGGGAAGAAAGGGAGACATCGAATCCAAAGCAAAGCTCTAGGCTCCAGGCTCTGAGCTGTCAGCATAGAGCCTGGTACGGAGCTCAAACCCACGAACTGTGAGATTGTGACTGGAGCTGAAGTCAGCGCTTAACCAACTGAGCCACCCAGGCACCCTGCCATCTGACTTTTTTAAATTAATGGGCTTTATTATTTTTTTACGTGTATTTATTTTGAGACAGAGACAGCACAAGCAGGGGAGGGAACAAGAGAGAAGGAGAGAGAGAATCCCAAGCAAGCTCCACGCTGCCAGCTGCAAAGTCCAATGCAGGGCTCGAACCCACAAACCATGAGCTCATGACCTGAGCAGAGATCATAGTTGGACACATAACCGACTGCACCACCCAGGCACCCCTAGGTTTAGAGTCATTTTTAAAAAATTAAAGGGAAAGTACCGAGAATTCCCATATATCCTCATACCCTCAACACACACACACACACACACACACACACACACACAATTTCCCCTATTATTAACATCACGCATTAGTGTGATACATTTGATACAATTAATGAGCCAATAATTATCCATTAATTAAACTCCACAGTTTACAATACTCTGTGTTGTACAAGTATGTAATGAATGACATCTTTCCACCTTTACAGTATCATATAGAACAACTTCACCGCCCTCCCAGAAATCACCTGTGCTCCACCCATCCATCCTCCCCTCCCCAGGAAAACCCTGGAAACCACTGATCTTTTTACCGTCTCCATAGTTCTATCTTCCAGAATGTCATGTAGTTGGAATCATACAGTATGCAGCCTTTTCAGACTGGCCTCTTTCACTTGATCTGACTTTTTAAAAGATCACGTTGGCTGGTTTGTAGAGAACAGATTGGAAGGAGACAATGTCGCAGCAGGTGGGGCCAGTCAGAAGGCGAAGCACTTGTCGGCAGGGCTCAGACAAGCCGGTGGCCAGGCTGGTGGGGAGAAGTGGATGGCCTCGGACACCTGTCCTGGGCTCTTGCATCTGCAGATAGAGTGGCTGCAGAGGAAGGTAGGGGAAGGAAAAAGCTGACAGTTACACCACAGGGTGAAACAGATCCAGAGAGAGCAGTAGTGTCAAGTTCTCATATATACCGCTGTGATTTTTTTTTAGCTCACTGAAGTAAATAAGGATTTTTCTCCTAGAATTGAAGAAACAGATCCAGAAAGATCTCTGTGCATGCTTAGGATCACCCAGAAACCAGGTTTCCCTTGGATGGCAGGACTCCAGCCTCCTTGTCCAGAACTCTGCCATCCCGATCCCTCTAGTGTCTCTGTTAAGTATTTTCTCTTCTCTGGTGGTCGTTTTGTTACAAAATCGATAAACCACTAACAGAAGTAAAAGGCTTCCAGATTTATTACTGCTGAGCCCCTGCCTGGAAAACCTTCCCCTTTGCCCTCCTTAAAACCCTCCTGGCTTCTCACCCGGGGGAGAATACCCACTTGGAATTGAATCTCAGCAAAACTGCTTGTTAACTTATCCTGACCCCTGAATTACTTCAGCTTATTTTGGTCTCAGGACCTAAATACCCTAAGTCAAAAACAAAAACAAAGTGAAGGTAGGGGGATTGATGGATTTCTTGGGAGGCTACGGAGGCACATCACAGATCGAAGGCCGAGGGGTTGAATAAACAATCAATACGAAGGACAGGTCCAGGGTCCTTCTGGGGACAGGGCTACAGTGCCCAGATCCTGAGTCTCTGGACTGCATTCACCATCCTAGAAGACACTGGATGGTGCCAGCTTGGGTCTGGAGTGCACTCGCCGCTGCTCAGAGCTATCAGATCTTGGGGAGGGAGCTCAGTGTCAGACAAAATCTTCACAGGGGACGGAGCTGCTAACACCCCACCGGACAGCGCTGGCCATCTGTCCCCAGTCATCCCATAACTCAATCCCAGCACATCTCTGACTGTCTGTCAATCATCTCTGGCCATGCATTTCCCTTTCAGTGGACAGTGGTTTCTTCAAGGATGTGGCCTCCACTACTTAGCTTGGCATGCTGCAAAAGAGGTCCTCCAGTTGCCATCCTCCCTTCTTCTACATTAGCTTGGATTTTTAGGGAGGCTCGTGGCCTCCCAAAGTAATGACATGTCCCAGTTTGCTTTGCAGCTTGGGGTGGCCAAGAGACAAAGTTCTGACTAATGCATAAGAGCGGGTATGGTATGAGGGGCGCCTGGGTGGCTCAGTTTGTTAAGCTTCCGACTCTAGGTTTCGGCTCAGGTCATAATCTCATAGTTTGTGGGTTCGAGCCCCACATAGGGCTTTGCACTGACAGCATGGAGCCTGCTTGGGATTCTCTCTCCCTCCCTCTCGCTGCCCCTCCCCCACTCTCTTTCTCTTTCAAAATAAACAAATAAATTATAATTAGAGGAAGAAGAGAAAAAAGAATGGGGATGGTATGAGCCACTGCCAGTCATAGGTTTCCTGGGAAGGGGCACGCCCCCCATCCCCCCTCCTGCTGGATGGACGGTGAACGGGCTGATATGTCATCGGACCACATGGAAAAGAACAACTCCCTGGGAATGGAGTCACCAGAGAGATCGGGGCCCCTGGCACCCTGAAGCTGTCACATCAGCTTTCAATTCCCTCCCCGCAGAATATTCTGAAAGACAATAAAACCTCTTTTCTCTGTAAGTCCTCCTGCTAAGATAGCCCTAATACATTCTAATACACACTAATAACCATGCTTCACATGGGGACTGACACTTAAGAAAGTGCTCACTAAATTATGGTCGACTTATGAAATCAATTGCAAAAATAAGAAATCCTCGATTCCAGCATTTAACACATCACCTGTTTGCATGTTCTCTTTCAACTCTTCTCTACATGCAGGTGATGGTTTTAGTAGAGGTGTAATTAGAGCAGAAATAGAATTTTGTACCAGGCTTTTCCTTTTAACCGTAATGGCAAGTAAACATTTTCCATGTTAAGTCAGATTATCATTGTTTTTAAATGGGTGTGTCATTTTCCACCAAAGAGATCAACCATAACTTATTAAATCACTCCCTTATTGTTTGAAACATACATTTTTTCTATTTTCCTTTTGTAATTACTGATAATGTTGCAAGGAAGCTGCTTATGACTCTAGTTTTTTGCCCCTTATTTTTGACAGATTTCTTGTCTTTTCTAGTATCATGGAATACCCTCGACCTTCACTGGCCACTCTCAAGCTTTATCATTTCCAGTTCGATTCTGATGATGGTCGCGATGAGATGCATAATTATATTGGCAACAGGTGCATTACTGCCCACTGCTTACATCACTGTGCCATCCTGGGCACCGGTCCCAGCTCTGTAACTGCATGTCTATATATACTTCATCTCATACTTGCCACATGCCAGGGAAGGCGGCAAAAAGCACAAACCCCAGAGTTAGCCTGGATTCAAGTCTTGACAAGATTGTTTCCTGTGGGACGGCGAGGAAACTACCTAACCTCTCTGTGCCTCCGTCTCCTCATCTACAAAATGGGAATAGTAACACTCTCTGCACGGGGTTGCTGTGGGCATCAGGTAAGAGAACAATTCCAGCTGGCATTTCTCGAGCACGCACAGGGTGCCAAGTGCAAGGCTTTGTGGTAATGACCTCATTTGTTCCTTGCCAGAGCATAGGAGATAAATGCCTCCACCCCAGTTTTGCAGATAAGGCACCTGAAGCTCAGAGCACAGACTTGCTGCACAGAGCTGAGTGATTCTCACACACAGCACTCGTTGGCCCCAAATCCCCAAGTTCCTTCCAAAAGGAGTCTTCTTTTCACGGTGCTTACAGAGCCAGAGCCAGCGCCCCTAAAGCCCAGCTTCGGCAGCACAATCTCTCCCTCCACCTGCCCCCCACCTCATCCCACAACGCACAGCCTTCTTTTCAAACGTGTGGAGCAATCGACTGTCCTTCCTGCGGCTACCACTGCAGCATGGAATACCCCAGAAGCCCACTTAGGAACTAGAACTGTTTGTCAAGTACTTCCTTTGGCCGGACCTTCTGCTTGGTGTTTAATGTCATCATCTCATTTAATCCTCAAAACGGTCCTAGGGCATAAGCACCGTTGCCCCTTGCAATGCAGGTCAAAAAATGATTCAGACAGGCAGAGAAGTGCTGGGATTGAGTTATGGGATTACTGGGAACACCATGCTTTACAGGTGGGGAGACCCAAGCCCGGGATGGTAAAGCAAATGGCCCGGGCTCACAGGGCTACTGGATTTAAGAGAGTCGCAGCCAGGCCTGGCGTCTTGCTGTCCTCACCCACCGTCCTCTCCTGGAATGGTGGCTTCCAGGGGCGGGGAAGGTCCTGCTGCGATGGCCCCAGGTTGCCACTGCCGACCCCAGAGCAGCCCTGTAGAGGGCACCAGTGCAGCACCCCCTCAGGGTCTGCCTGGCCTCTCAGGGCCTGAGGCACAAAGGCAGGGACCAGATCCAAGATGGTTGTTGGACGAGCTCTCTGCGCCGCCCCTGAAATAGCCCAGTTCTGCAGCTTCTGCTTCGGGAGGCGGCAGGCAGCTCCCGGAATAGCTCTTTCCTCCTGCAAGGTGACCTAGTTAGCTGGTTCCTCTTGTCATGTGAGGTTGGCTGAGCAAGCCATTCACCTGCCTCCCTCTACACAGAAGAGGCTCAGTCCAGCGCTTCCCTGTCCAATGTCCCCCAGAGCAGCCCCGGCCCCTCCCCCTGGGCCCCCATCCTGGAAGTCTGGGGAGTGGGTAGTAACACACTGAGCACGGCGCTTCGTGGCCTCAAAACCCGTTCACGAACATCATCGTGCTTCCTTCTCGCCGCAGGCCCAAAGGGAGGACTTACCATCACCCCATGTCGCAGGAGAGGAACTAAACACACAGAGAAGGTAACAACATGAGCAAGGACACACAGCTGGCAGGAGGCAGAGCCGGGATGGGCCCGGCACCAAGACCTGAGCATCCGGGTCGCAGTCTCCTCTCCGAGGAGCCCCAGTAACTACACCTGCCTCCCCGCCCCCACCCCGTCTACTGCCTGTGATGGGCTCCCGGACACCTATGGCAAGTGGGCTGCAGATCAAGGTCTTCGAGGTCCACCGACTGGGGTTGGAGCTGTGGTGTGAGCTTCGGCATTTATAAGCTCTGTGACATCAGGCTAGTTGCTTTCCCTCTCTGAGACTCAGGTCCTGTATCTGTAAGATGAGAATAATAATCACACCCGCATGCCGGGGTTGTTGTGAGGATTCAACGAGATAGTGTGTGTAAAGTGGCCAGCAGACCCCCTGCATTTTGCCTTGATTAAAGTACCTATTGTTATTAGTTATTATTATTGACATCTTTTTTTAAGTTTATTTATTTTGAGAGAAGAGTGAGAGAGCTGGGGAGGGGCAGAGAGAGAGAGAGAGAGGAAGAGAGAGAATCCCAAGCAGGTTCCAGAGTCCGACGAAAGGCTCGATCCCACAAATCTCAAGATCACGACCTGAGCCGAAACCAAGAGTCTGACGCTCAACCGACTGAGCCACCCAGGCACCCTAGCATCTTGAATTTAACCAAAAAAGGAAAAATGTAAGATTGGCTAGTGCCAGTGAAGAGTATAGCAAAGGACTGTATGATTTTTCCCACACCATCATGCCTGGGAGAAATAGTTGGATTTATGGTAACACAACCCTAGGACGTCGCAACGTTTCCAAAGCCAGGGGCCCTGGTTCTCCAGATGACTGAGTGGCCCTGGGTGAGGCTGTTGGTTAGAGCGAGGTCTTTCCCTGACTCGGGGGATGGAGAAGTGGTGGCAGGGTCCATCCTTGGATGCCCCTGTCCCAGGCTGTCACCTGTGGGTGTGCTCATTACACCGAGAGTGGCATATCACACTGACAAGGAATGCAGACAAGGAAGGGCAGGGAGCCTGCCCAGTGGCCCCTGGGAGCAGAGAGTCCCTGTGGAAGAGAAGCTGGGGAAGGACATCAGGGTCGGCCTGGGGGGACCTGAATACCGTAACCAAGTTACCCAAGGAGAGGAGCCACTTTGGGCCGCTAAGAATGGAGCTGGACTTGTGGGGTCAGAGACTGTCCCTTCAAATCCTGCTTACCCCCCCCCCTTAAATGTGAGGTCACAGATCAGTTGCTGAACCTCGCGGAGCCTCGCTTTACCCATCTGTAAAGACTGGGCAAGATATGAACCTCTTGGGGATGGGAGGGGTGGTGGCAGGGATTGGGTGAGTCTGCGTGTAGCACCGCCCCGTCGGCGGTGCCGAGGAAATGTTTGAGAATCTGAACTTGATACGTCTAGGCACTTAAGCCCCAAGACGTAAGCCCCTTCCTGGTAATCCGGAAGGATTGATAACTGCGCTCCGGAGGAAACATGCGAGGCTTTGGAATGATGGCGAGACTGGCATCGCTTCCCGAAATCCGGGTGCGACAGAGGCAGATGAAGATGCTTGGGGAGGGCGTTTCAGTGGGACAGAGCCCAGAGGTGGGACCGCACACGACACTCTGGCAGAACATCAGCTTCCCATTGCGCCCTGAGGAAAATTCAAACTCTTCCTTGCAGTGGCCATTCCTCAGGGACCCCCGCCCCCACACCTTCCGCCACCGCCCCTGCCCCTCCTCAGCAGCTGCCTCCTGGCTACACACCCTCTGTCATCACTCCCCATCCCCTTACCCTGCGTGCTTTTCCCCGGAGCACTTATCCCACTGTTCCATGCTGTATTATTCAGTCATCTGCACACCAATTTATGATCCGTCCACCCAAAGAGACTTGTAAGAGCTTTGACAGAGAGGGCCCAGTCTGCCTGTTCCCTGGAACAGCCCCGGCCCCATGGAGCAATGGCAGAGCTCAGTCGGGGCTCAGTAAATAGCGCTGAGTGGGTGGATGAATGAGCAGCGGAGAGTCCAGGCAGGCAGAAGGAGAGGACCCCTGGGGCGCAGTTGGGTAGGTTGAGGCCAGCCTGGGGAGGGCTGTGAAGCCCAGGCTGAGAAGTTGGGGTGACTTCTCAAGGAGAATCAGCAGAGCCTGTGACCAACCAGGTGTGGGGCTGGTCAGGTTTCCAGCCTGGGTGATTGGTGGTGTGGCGGGAGAGGTATCACCGACAGAAGTCACTTCATTTGTTTTTGGAGACTCTGATGTGTCTCTCTGAGGCCAAGCTCCAGCGGGCACAGGGGCACAGAGAGGAACGGCATGCCTGATCCTCTTGACAAGCTTCCCGTTCTAGTGGGGATTCGTGGAACAACAAGCATGCGACCAAGACCTTGAAAGGTGGGGAGGGTTTGAACGCTGAGAGATCTGGGACTGGACCCCACACCCCTCCCCCCCCCACCACCAAGTAATGACAGGGTGGCAGGAAAGGGTGGAGGGAGCTCGGGAAATGACAGAGAGGAGAGAGAAGAGAGGGCAGGGGATGCGGGCCTCCTCGGGGACCTGGGTGGAATTCTATCCTTTGCTTCCCTCTGGAGTCCCTGCAGGAGGAGCCGTGGCGGAGCTGCTTCCTACCTGAATGCCTCTCCCGTGGGCAAGGACGCACAGAAGGAGGGGGAAGTGCTCGACAAAGGGGCATTCTTCCAGCCACGCAGAATCAATGGAGGTTTGTTCGCCTGCTGTCTGGGGAGTCGCCAGGCAGGCTGGCAAGGGGACCTGGACAGCAGGGTGGGAGCGGGGAGCGCTGTTCTGGCCCCAGAGTGGCCACACCCAAGTCTTCCAGCAGCTTCAAAACAAACAAACAAACAAAAAAACAAAAAAACAACAACCGGGGTACGTTGAGGGTGGGCGTGCGTGCTTCCGGAGGACATCCAGGCCCATCTTCACCTGCAGGGGGTGCCCTTGGACTTTCCCACAGTCACTGGGTGAATTTGCCCAAGGGCCTCGATTATCCAGAGCAGCAGCAACATGGCTTCATGAAGCAGAAGACATGAGCCCAAATCCCAGCTCTGTGATCTCTCTCAGCCTCAGTTTCCTTATCTGAAAGATGGGACTAATAACACCCTCATCACAGGTAGGAATTACTGGGTGGATCCAAAGAGACGGTGATCAAAGTGCTTTGGAAACTGCATGGTGTCTGCACAGGTTAGGGAGGATGCCGAAGGACCGTGGTCGGTGGAGGACTCGGCAGAGGGGGTGTGAGCCTCAGCCCAGTGGAAGGGCCAGGCCCACGCAGACATGCCCCGCTGAATGCTCACTGCTTCGGGAAAAGACAGCAGCAGACAACCCACCTCTCTAGCCCCGTCATGTCTCCTTGAGCCACCAGCACGCATCCCATCTCTGATCGCTACTCCTTCTCTTCTACGCTTACCATTTATTTCAGACTGAATTTTCATAGGTTAGAAAGAAAGGCTACAGCCACTGCTGTGGAGAGCTCACTGTTTCAAGCACTGAGCCACCTGAGCCCAAAGGATCCCCATAGCAGCCTTATAAGCTGGGTCTAGTCACCATCCCCATTGTACAGATGAGGAAACCAAGGCTCAGAGTCGCAAATGAGCTTGGGTGATGTCCAACTAGAGAGTGTGTAAAACACACATCTTCAGACTCCCAGGCCAACGAATGCAGCTCCTCCCCAGCCTAAACGTTGCCCCTCACACCCTCCCACCTGCCACGTCCAGGGAGAGGGCCAGGCTCCCTCCCCGAGGCAGCCCATTTCACTGTCAGGGCACGAAAATCCACCCCTAGAGAGTAGCCTTGGCTCAGACTTGGGGTGCGACACCGGAGGGATGTGGCGACAGGAAGAGGGGGAAGGTCTCTGGCACGGGCCAGCGGGGTCCACGGAAGGTGCTGGGAGGGTGAGCCGAAGGTGGCCAAGGTGACCTTTACCTGGACCTCTACTTGCTACAGATGCGCCTGTCCAGGTGGCCTCCTCTACTGCCTTGCCAGAGGATGGGGCCCCTCTGAGGACCCCAAAACGAGACAGGAGGACATGAGGCTGGGTTCACCACGCTGACGAGCCTTGCTTTAACTCACGTCTGCTTTTCACCAAAGCCTTGAGAAGAAGACAGGAGACGGAGCCTCCCCCTCCTTTTACAAATGAAGACCCTGAGGCTGGGGAACGAGGTGGCATGCCCAAGAGCATTCGTCTGTCCAACATTGGCCGACACCCGATCAGCGCCACTCCTGGGACACGGCTGCATGTGGCCCAACCCGGGGCTGAAGCCAGGCCACCAGACCAGAGCCCGGAGCTTGCCCCGCGGAAGCAGATGATCTCTTAATCCTCCAGCCTTGCCTCTGTCACCACTGTCTCCCAATGCTGGAGACTGAGTTCATGTTTGATGACCTGGGGAGGGGAAAATGGCATCTGTGTTTACTAATGTCAGAAGGGATAGAAAAATCATCTCTGCAAGAGAGGACGAGTATTTCTTTACAGCCGCCCCAACCTCGACTAAGGAGAGAAAACGCCGAGGCTCCTAGAGACGGGCTTCTGTTGGGCGGGAGGGGTGATGTTTGCACAGGGGGATGGGCCGGGCCATCTTACATTGCTCTGCCCAGGACAGGGGGGCGGTGGGAAGACAGGGACCAGGGAGTTGGGGGCAGGCAGGGCTGACAGGGCAACAGGAGACGGGGAGCCAGCAGCCAAGAAGGAAATTCTGGGTAGGAAGGAGGAGTCTGATCAGCATCTGTGTAAATTGTGCTCTGTTAGGCACAATGCCAGCCTGTGTCCCCTCTTCTTTTTTTTTATTTTTTAATGTTTTATTTATTTCTGAGAGAGAGAGAGAGAGAGAGAGGCAGTGTGAACAGGGGAGGGGCAGAGAGAGAGGTAGATACAGAACCTGAAACAGGCTCCAGGCTCTGAGCTGTCAGCACAGAGCCCGACGCGGGGCTCGAACCCACGAACTGTTAGATCATGACCTGAGCCGAAGTCGGACGCTTAACCAACTGAGCCACCCAGGAGCCCCATGTGTCCCCTCTTCTGATAAGATCTTCAGTGACACTGGCTCTGCCTTCATGGGGTACCTGGATTGGCTTTGGGGGTCTTGGCTAAGCCGCTAGGCCCTCCTCAAGGGTAAGTGCGAGTTGCCAACAGAGGCTGCTCCCATGGGGCTCTCAAAACTGATCTCCATCTCCAGGTAATTGAAAAATGATTCAGTACGAAGCCGAAGAGAAAGACCTTTTGTCTCGCAACACAATGAATAATGGAAGTCCCGTTGTGTCGCATGAGTGATGGTCCAATGTGATACTCCCCGTCCACAAGACTGGAGCTTTTTGGTGGCAGGTTATTTTTTCCTCCTGGACCTGTTTTTTCTGGCTTCAGCCTCATCACCATGAGAGGCACCTCTCTCTGCTGACTCCCAACGACAGTGCCAGCCCAGGCCCTTCCAACTGCCCAGGCTCCTGCTGGTCACACACAAAGGGGCTTTGTGGGCTCCCGTGAGTTAAGCACCGATGCGTGATGGGGACGGAAAGAACTTGGTGACTAGGAGCACTGAGTCTTACCACGTCCTCATGCCAACAGCCATCGTCCCCTGCAGTGGGGGGATGTGTCAGGCAGGAGGCCATCGTCATACTTCAGTAACTGGGGGAAACCCTCTCAGGGTGTTAAAATTCCTTATCCGAATGGACTTTAAACTGCCTTGAGCACCTGCTGGCTGGACCAGCAGAAAGTCTAGGATCACCTGTTGCAGGCAGTGCCTTCTGTCCCCTGCTGCTCTGACCACTTTGGGTCGTTCAAGAATAGCCAGGGCTTCTAAGTTCCAAGAGAAATGGACATGCTTGACGCTTCCTTCCAAGATGGGGACAAGAGTCTCAAAGTCCAGAGGCTGTCATGTGATGCCACTGTCACTGGGGCCCTGATGCGCCACTCTCACTGCAGTGGCTCTTCCGTCCCTGCTCCGAACAGTGAGAGTCTGCGGGCACCACCTTCGCTGCACTAGGCAGGGCCTGGTCACCTCTTCGGCGCTTCCTCTTAGCGTCCCCGGTCATCCACTGTCAGAGCCAGCACTCCTGTTCTCAGTCCCAGGCCCCAAATATTCAGGTAACTCCTTTTAAAAGAGATTCTGGGGGCCCCTGGGTGGCTCAGTCAGTTAGGTATCCAACTCTTGGTTTCTGCTCGGGACATGACCTCACAGTTTGTGAGTTCTAGCCCCGCATCAGGCTCTGTGCTGACAGCATGGAGCCTGCTTGGGATGCTCTCTCTCTTTTTCTCTCTGCCCCTCTCCCTCCCTCTTTCTCTCTCTCTCTCAAAAATTTATTCATTCATTCATTCATTCATTCATTCATTCATTCTGAGATTCTGAGTTGCCCCTAAGCAGGGCCAGAACTTGGAAACTCAAAACAGTTCCCCTAGTGGGATGGGCTAGGGGTGAGTCCTGAAGGAAAGACCCTCCTTCCCACCTCACCCTGTGCAGGAAACACAAGAGGGAATGTTTGGCATCTTTCGTGCTAAAGTAGAAAACAAGCTTTCGGCAGCTCACCCCCACTTCTATGTTTATTAAAGAGAAGCCCTGTTTTTGTTGATGTTGTTCTTATGTTTTGTTTTGTTTTGTTTTGTTTTTGCGCATGATTCGTTGCCTTCCGATTTTTAGGAAGTTTTGTGAGATCTAAGAAAATGGGTGACCAGACGGTCATTCTCTGATAGGCACCCTGAGACAGAGCTTTGGGGGGAAAGTATTGTCCAATGACTGTTTCTGGAAAGTTATACTCTGCCCGCAAAATATCTTAGGCCATTCTATGTTTGTTTCTGGGTAACTGCGTGAATCTCTGTTCCTTTTTATCTGTCTTCCTCTTGCTATAAAGTTATAAAAATAAGTACCAAAGCCTTCTGATGTCAGAAATATTTCGTAAGAAGCCAAAGGTCTCTGTGTAGTCCAGAGCAGGAGCTCCTAACCTGAGGGCTATGTAATTCTGGAAGGTTTCTGAGTTAGCGCCAGGGATTAGTGCACAGCCATGCGTGCTGTGTGTTTATCACAGAGGCGTTGATGTCAGGCTGCCTGGGTTTGAATCAGCTGCAACGTTCTGTGTGAACTTAAGATGTATTACTTGAATTCTCTGAGTCTGGATTTGATCTTCTGTGAAGTAGGGATGATACTAAAAGCACCTAACTCATAGAATCATTAAAAGGATTAAAATAAATAATACATGTAAAGTGTTGAGCTGTGTACCTGACACAGTAAATGGTCAATAAGTGTTTATCATTATTATTAGTAGCATCACCGTTTATCGAATTATTTTCCAGGCACCATGCTGGACACATCTCCATTATCACAAATCCTCAAAACACCCCTGATTTGTCAAAATTGAGGTTCGATGACTTGCCCGATGCTAGACTGTTCCAGAACTTGTATTTTATACTGGTGTTCAAAACTAGCTCTATTTGGCTCAAAAGCCTGCTTTCTCTGAGTCGAATCAAGCTGTGCCTGGACAAAACTGCAGACTGATTATTAACACGTCTTGTGTACATAGGCACCCATTGCACACTCTTCAAAGTATTTCACCGCTAGCCCAGCACAGGGCTGATTATCTGAATGGGAGCTGCCCAACCCTGAGCTGAGGATGAAGGATGAGGAGGGCTCCAGTCCTGAGCCAAAGATCAACGCTTTAGTTGCTGGAAGGGGTCAAATCCACAAAACTGTCCCCAAATCCCTTTCCAAAGCCCATGCTCCCACCTTATGACAATCAGGCAATATTCTCTTTTTCTGGATAATATAGCAAAAATTATTCTTGGCATTCTCCTTTCTCATAAAATATCTCTCCCAGGGGTGAACCTTTGAACTGCCCTGCTGGACATGTCTTCCCTTGCAGCGAGATTATAACAGACTTCAGTCTGTACTCATAACTGAAATGTCTAGAGAGTTTGGCATTGTTTTTTTTTTTAATCTGTGGAAGCATGAGAAGAAATTTCCAAAGACTTGAGGAGGGTGGGACTCGGAGCGGGGTGGAGGCAGTCGCTCTTTACCAGTGAGGGCAGAAGTATTTCAATAATCCCAAGCTAATGTGGCCTCAGTGGTGGGTCCCAGCTCTGAGTCAGCCCTGAATACAATGTGTTTTAAATCCAGCTAGACCCTGTAGATTTTAATGTGGTTTATACAGTATAAAAACTGGTTTCACAAGAACTTATTGACATTACAAATTTTCACAAACAATGGATACCATGGTGTTTTTCTTCTGTTAAAAGTATTCTTCTATAGTACATCACTAACTGCTGCAGGCACTGCACTGATGAATGCAAAAAGAGTAGGGGAAATTTGAAGGAGAAATAAAAGATTTGCCTAGCCTCAAAGTATCTTCTTCAGAATATTAATTACCATAGCGGTTTAAAATTTTTTTTGTTAACATTTATTTATTATTGAGAGAGAGAGACAGAGCATGAGCATGGGAGGGGCAGAGAGGGGAGAGACACAGTATCTGAAGCAGGCTCCAGGCTCTGAGCTGCCAGCACAGTGCCCGATGTGGGGCTCAAACCCACAAGCGGTGAGATCTTTACCTGAGCCGAAGTCGGATGCTCGAATGACTGAGCCACCCAGGCGCCCCACCATAGTGGTTTTAAAAGATGCCCAGAGATTCTCTGATATTTCTCCCTCTGGGAAGTGGACCTTAATTTTCCTCCCCCAGGACTGGACTTAGTGACTCACTTCTCAAGTATGGGAAAGAAAAAACAGCAATTTTACCGCGGAAAAACCTGGCAGACATCTCACGAACCAAATGATTAAGGTTAGCATCACCAGTAACAAGACACGATGCTATCATAGATCCCCAGGTAGTACGCAAGGAGAGGGCCACCTCACCTCTGGGAAATTCTTCCCCCCAACCCACAACCCCAGTCTAATCATGAGAAACATCGAACAAAGCCTCAAGTCGGCATACCTGACTAGGGCTTTTCAAAAGCCAACATCATAAAAACAAAACAAAAACAAAAACAAACAACGACAGCAAGGGAAGGCTGAGATGGAAGGAGCCTAAGGAGACATTATGACTGAATGCACTGTGGGGCCCTAGATGGGATCCTGGAACAGAGCGGGGACGTTAGTGCGAAAACTGGTGAAATCCAAATAAAATCGGTAGCTACCAGTGTTGTCCAATGTCAACTTCTCAGTTTCAAAGACTGTGCCATGCACAGTGTGAAACGTCATGCACATTAAGGGAAGCTGGTGAACTCTCTGTACCATTTTTGTCACTCTCGGGTAAATCTGAAATAGTAGTATAAAAAATAACAAAGAGAATAATAACATCACAAAGGCTTCACATTTCTCAGTTACTCCACAAAAGTGTTCGTTCTCCCAGAGATTGGGAACTGCAGTTTACACAACACTCCGCTGAATGAAAGAAAACCACACCACTAACGAAATGCTACGGGCTATGTAGATGTTTCCAGCCATCCCAATGGATGTGCATCCAGACCAATGGATGTCCTCCTGTGGCTGGCTGTGACCTCAGGCTGGGGCACAGCGTAAACAAGGCCAAAGGGTGAGGTGTCCCAATGGGGCTGGGCGGGCGGGCGGAGGGAGAGCACCCCAGCATGAATGGAGGGAGACGGTGGGCATTAAAATAATTAACGCATGTACAGTGCTCAGCCCTGTGCCTCACATAAAAGCTCATCAGTAAACAGTGTTTATGATTGTTTTTATTAGGAGCAGTAGTAATAGTATTACCATTTATCAAATACCTGGTGTTTTATAAGCACTATGCCCCAAAATTTCCCATGTGTTATTTTAAATCCCTACAATAGCCCCACTTTACATGAGGAGAGGTTCAGTGGCTTGCCCAATGCTGGACTGCTCCGGAGCTCATACTCATTGCTGGGTTGGGTAACCACTGCCTCACCTCAGTTTTCCAAAAGGTGAAGTGGCCCCAGAAGGGCAGTGTAGCGCCATGGGGGAAACTCAGGCTCTAAAGTCACAGAAATCCTTGTACTTGCCTCACAGTTTTGTTAAGAGGACAAATTGGATGAAGGCTACTGTGCCCAGCGTGGCACCCAGCACATGGCTCGTACCCAATTCGTGTCATTGGAGTAGGATAATATTGGGAATTTTTACATTGAGGGTTTTCTTCACCCAAATGCTTCTTGTTGTTTAATGGCCCTTCACTCATTGTCTGAGGGGGTGATGGAGAACAGCCTTGGAGAAACAAGTCATTGTTCGCCACTGAATGTCAAACTGCACTCTTAAAAGGGGCCAAAGCAAAATTGCTTTGAAGAGAGGGGCATTCGCTTGCAAGAGTCAACATATATCGGGGAGAAAAAAATGTTTCCAGAACTCTAAAATCTTCTCTTTCAGTAAACATTCACGTAAAACTTCAAATAAAAGTCGGACGGCCCAGAGAATAAAAGTTTTGCCGAAGTGAGAGAGCCGGCAAGTTTCTCACGTCAGACGAAGAGCTCAGCAATTCTTGTCTGGATTGAGAAGGGATTCGAGTCTGGAGACTGCCTCTGGAATCTTCTGCCCAAGGAGGGTGAACAGTCAGTGGACGTGGATAGAAGACCCCAGAGTAAAGACGCTTGTGCCTCGCTAGTGCTGGAGAGGTCTTCATCGCACAGAATGGAAGCCATACTGGTACAATGGCGGTAAGGCTGATGTAGGAAGACGACTTCACATTCACTCTGCCCACCTCCCCTCACCCCCACTTCCCACCCCTCTCCCAGTGCCTGTTATTAAGCTGCCTACTCTTAACCCCAAACCCACCTCCCTTTTCTGGTTTGTTTCTCCAGCTGTTTCCATGGCAGGCTCTATCCATAGGGGGCGCTAGAGAGCACAAGATGGCCACAGGAAGAGGACTCAGGCCCTCTGCTGGCTCTTCCTTTGTGGCAACATCACCTCACTACAGCTCTTCCTTCACCCTGGCCGTGGCAACTAGTTCCAGTAACAACTGGTTCCCGTTTCCAGCTGTTTCTCACATTCCCAGAACCAGCCTCACTGTGGACGTGGGGGGGACCAGCCACAGGCGTGCCCCCGTCAGGGGTCGGGGTTCCAGTTTCTAGGTTCTAATAATCTCAGCGTCTCCCTTTGTCCCCCTTCCGAGGGGCGGTATCTGCTTCCTGCAGTTATACCTCTGATATCTCACTGTGCGCTTTTCCACTTGTCCAATACTGTTGAGCCAATTCCTTATGTTAAGATTTCTCTCTTAAAACAGCCAGTGTGATTTCCGTTTTCCTGATGGGACTGACTCATACAAGAGCGTGACTCCCCCAAGGCCTTTGTGGGTCATGGTGAGCATCAGAAGTTTCCAGCGGGGCGCACCGAAGCACTGATAAGACACTGATTGTGAGAGATGTTGAGTCAGGATGAGAAGGGCTCCCAGGGCACAGCCGTGACACCAGAGGCTGTGACTGTGGCGTCACAGTCTGGAGTGACACCCGCTGAGGCCCAGCACCAGGCTGGACCAGTTATGCCAGCAGAGAGGTGATGGGGAATGAAGCTGACTCCAAAGTCCCAGCAGGGCCAGCCAGCCCAGGAGCCCAGGCCTGAGGCCCCAGACGTCATCCTGACGGGTGGCGGATGTACGTCACCAGGAGATGGAGCAATTCGAATAGAGATTTTAGATCCCAATTTGACTTTTTACCCAAGCAAGAAAGCATTTTTTAATTCGATTTTTTTTTTGCTTTTGACATCGTTTCAGAGTTACAGAAAAGTCAAAAGAATAGTGCAGAGCGTTCCAAGATACCCTTCACCCCAATTCCCCAGATGTTAACATTTCACCTCATTTGCTCTCCCTTTCTGTGTGTTTTTCTGAGGGGCATGTATACTTTTTTTTCTGAAATATTTAAAAGCTACAGACACGATACCTCTTTACCCCTAAATACTTCAACATGTATTTTTTTTAATATTTATTTGTTTGGGGAGACAGCACAAGCAGGGGAGGGGCAGAGAGAGGGGGACGGAAACTCTGAAGCAGGCTGTGAGCTGACAGGCTGACAGCAGTGAGCCCAATGTGGGGCTCGAACTCATGGACCTCGAGATCGTGACCTGAGCCTAAGTCGAAGCTCAACTGACTGAACCACCTAGGTGCCCCCTTCAACATGTATTTCTTAAAAACAAGGACATCCTCAGGACGCCTGGGTGGCTGGGTCAGTTAAGCATCGGGTTCTTGATTTTGGCTCAGGTCATGATCTCACAACTTGTGAGTTCAAACCCTGAGTTGGGCTCTGCACAGATAGCACTGAACCTGCTTGATTCTCTCTCTCTCTCTCTCTCTCTCTCAGCCCCTCCCCTGCTCACACGTGCTCTCTCTCTCTCATTCAAAATAATAAATAAACATAAAGGAAAACAAGAAGGACATCCTCCTGTAAACCCACAGAACAATAATCAAGATTAGGGCATCACCACTAAATGGTACTATTATCTAAGCTACAGACTTCAGATTTTACTGATTGTCCTCAAGTGTCGTTTATAACACAGGAAAATGCAGGATCGTGCATTTTAGTTGGTTGCTGTGCAGAGAATAAACCTTCACTCAGAAATATAATTGGGGAGAGGGGAGCTGTGACCAAGTTGGGCTCAGTTGCAGCAGAAAACAAGTCTTATTTCTGCGTGCCTGAGCCAAACGGTGTAAATGCTGACCCTGCTATGTTTGCGATGAAGAACGGTGTTAACGACAATCGTAATAAGCTTCATGGCCCTTTCGGTCTTTCTGTCTTTGAGTCATCCTCGGTGACTTGGTATCAGTCAGTGATTCTGTGAAAAAAATTATTGAGACGTGTAGTTTTGCGGGAAACGCAGGAGCTCTGCGTCGCTCAGCCAGACCTGGGTGGAAAGCGAGCTTTGCCACTTGCTAGCAGTGTGGCCCTGGCCCAGCTTGAACCCTTCTGGGTCTCCGCTTCCTCCCCTTCGCCAGGGAGGGGGAGATGAGCCCCACATGACCTGGAGCACCACAAGATCTCTGCTCACATCTGGGCTCTGGACTTACTAGTTCTGGGACCCCGGGCAGGTGCGTTCACCAGTTTGGGTTTGTGTCTGCTCATCTGTGAAGTGGGGGAAACCTGAGTGAGGAATCTTGCTGGGCTGTTGAAAAGAGGCATGGTTCTCGTATGGAATGGGCCTGGCTTGTGGCATGTTCTCGAGGGAATGTTGATTCCTTTCTATCAGCCCATCTGAGCTTGGGCGTGTGATCCTTCCTCTCAGGGCCTCCATTTCCTCATCTGTAAAACAGAGCCAGTGGGACCCGTCTCCTGCTGTGAAGGACGAGAATTACAGAGGGAAGGGCTCCGTGCTCTGAAAAGCGGCCGAGTAAGGGACTGGCAGCGATGACAAAAACAGAAAGTGCTTTGCAATCCTGGGACCTGCCAGGAATGTGGGTGAACCTGTCCTTCCACTGCTGCCCACGCCCCCACCCTCCCACCGCCAGCAGGTTCCTCCCGCCTCCCCTGGGTGCGTCTGACGCTGGGCCTGTCCTGGAACCTTCTTCTAGGAAGCCAGTCAGTCCTGCCTCCTAGCAGGGAGGAAGGATATCACTTTGTCCTCAGCAAGTTGTTGAGGAGGAGGGAGCCCCCGCGGCGCCCTGCTTCTGGGGAGAGAGGAGGGAATCCGCCGCCTGCCAGGCTTTCCCGCGAGGAGTCCTTCCCATGGCTTTAGCCGTGCTGTCTCCACTCTGGCTCGGGCACATACCAAGTTCACGGTCAGATCAGGAAGGCAGAGGGGCATGGTGGAAAGGACTGGAACCTGGGAGGAGGAAAGCCCACCATAGCATTTATGGGATTGAGAAAGAGCTAGGCGGGGGCCCCTGGGTGGCTCAGTCAGTTAAGCGTCCGACTTCAGCTCAGGTGATGCTCTCAGGGTTCATGGGTTCAAGCCTCACTTCAGGCTCTGTGCTGACAGCTCAGAGCCTAGAGTCTGCTTCCGAGTCTGTGTCTCCCTCTCTGCCCCTCCCCCACTTGAGCTCGTGCTCTCTCTCTCGCTCTCTCTCTCTCAAAAATAAATAAACAATAAAAAAATTTTTTTCTAAAGAAAAGGCTAAGCCAAGTGCTCTTGGGGCCGGAGGCCTTTAGCAAGAAAGCCTGCCTTGGGGACGCCAGCCAAGGGACGCATCGTGTGGGTGTGTCCTGCCCCAGAGAGAGGCGGGCGTGCAGCTTCTCCCCTTCCTGCCCAAATCGCAAACCTCACACTATGTGCCAGGCTCTGTACCACACTCTTGACTTGATACTTTACGGAGCGTCCTAAGTCCTGGGTATCGTCCTCCTTCGGTAAAAGCAACAGTGTGAGACCCAGAGATCGAAACTACTACCTCTGGTCGGTGTCTGGTCTGGAGTGAAAGCTGGATCTGCTGGATTCCAGAGCCCATGTTCAGCCACTTCGCTGTCTGGATCTGGGCCCGAGCTGCCCTGTCCTGTCCCTGGACTGACACTCTCGGCGGCTCCCAGATCTGGTGGGGACTGTCCATGCCACCTAGCACCAACCAAGAGTATCTGTCATTACATGTCGTATGTGCCTTCTCTCCCACCCTGCCTGACTATGGTCACCCCACCCAGCACTGAGTCCAATTCCTCTATTTATCTGCCCACATGCCAAGCAAATGCCAGGAATGTAGTAGGAGTTCAGTAGATGTTTACTGGGTGAACAGACGAACGAGGTGGAGTTAAACTCTCTGTTTATCAGAGGAAGCATCTGAGACCAGTGCAGGAGGGCAGGGACTTGCCCAAGGTCACTTAGGCCTGTCCCATTCCATCCAGGGTGGTTTCCCCTCTATGACTCAGTCCTGGCTCAGGCCCCGGGTTTTGCCAAGAAAGAGAGATGGCATTTAGGGATCCCCAGGGGAAGCCAAAGACCTCACCTGTTTCCTCAAGACCTTCCCTTCTGTGAGGTTAGGGATAAGTCCCCAAAGGGAGCTGGGAAACCAGACTCTAAGGCACTCACCTTAAAAGGTAGACTCAGTTGCCCTTGAAGCCACAATTTGCTGACCTGAAAAATGAGAACAGCATGGTAAACAGATTTGTTCCATGTGGTAAGTGAGTGTAGCTCTGTGTCTTGTGGGCCCTGATGAATCTTGAAAACCAAGAACTAGGAAATAAATCTTTAAGGAAATAAAACCCAAAGATTCCACTGTTGCCCATTATCTATTCATTCATTCATTCATTCATTCATTCATCTGTTCATTTACTCCCTTACTCATCAATGTAGTGTTTCCTCAACTTCAATCATGCCACATTACTTCCATCACTCTGCCTTATCCAATATAAATTATAAGCTTATTTACTTCATGTTTTTCTTTATTTGATTATTTTACTTAAGCGAATTTAGCCACAGCTTAGGCAATAGTATAGTGTCTTTAAACACAACTGTGAGGGGGCACCTGGGTGGCTCAGTCAGTTGAGCATCCAACTCTTGATTTCAGCTCAGGTCATGATCTCACAATTTGCAGGATCAAGCCCCTAGTAGGGCTTTGCAATGACAGCTCCAGAGCTTGCTTGAGATTCCTCTCTCCCTCTCTCTCTCTGCCCCTCCCCTGCACTCTCATGGGCTCTCTCTCTCTCTCAAAAGAAGTAAATAAACTTTAAAAAACAAACAAAGACTGTGAGAACAACCTTATGTTTGTCCGTATGCTATCTGAAATCTCCCCCCATATCACCGTTGGGTATCTTTGCATTTATTCATCTCTCCTCTCTGTCTCAGTTTCCCCATTGGAAAGGTGGATGGCATTTGAATGGATAGCATTGGATGGCAATGATCTTCCAGTCCTGACCTTCTAGAAGCCTGTGATTCTAAGAGTCACACCCAGCAAAGGAAAACACGGAGACCAGATGGAATCAGTGGGAGAAGTAACCGGTCAAAGGCAACAGGTTTATCTGTCGTGTTTCTGAGCCATGACTCAGGAGACGACACAGGAAATCCCTGAGGATTGGTCTGTAAACCACCCTTCAGAGACTAAGAAAAACAAGTAGGCAAGTCCCAGGAGCCTTAAACAGCCCCAAAAGCACAAACTACACACCCTTCACCAGACTCTTCCGGAATCTTCTGGAGTTTCCGGAGATGCTGGGATCCCTATTAGAGAAAATGTACCCCTGAAGACGCTTGGCACTGAGAAATGAATAGGCAGGAAAATGACCCCACTGGCCTCTGCTTAGTCCCCAGCACAGGCCAAAGGGAAGTAGGCTCCCTTTTGGGTACTGGCTTTGCCTGTGTCTATTTGACCCCAATGTGGACAGGGATGGAGAACGAGACCCATCTTTGTTCTATGCAGCCAGCCCCTCCTTGTCAAACTGCTTGGCCAGAGGTGGACACCTGCCTCCGAGGGAGCGAGTCAAGAGGCGGGGCTAGGCCAATCAGATTCCCAGATTTTAGAATTAGGATGAGGAGAGCCCAGACCGTTAGGTACAGGTACAGGTCGGGTAAGATAACATATACTCACTGACAGGGCTTGCTCAGAACACTCATTTGAGAGAGAGGAAGGAAACCGGTGTTCTGAAAGAAGCATGTGGGGAGGGGGCGGGGGGTGGCGCCCTGGGCACTCCCAGAGAGCCTTCCGTTCCGATGGCTTGCCAGTCCCAGGAGCGAGGTCCTTGTGCGACTCGCCTGCCCTTGAGATCTGTGAGATAGCCCTGACTCCTCATATTGAATTACACTTGGTGCTTAAACCAGCTGGAGTGGGCTTCTGTTTCATGTAACCAAATCAATCACGGATACAGTGAAGCCAGTCTTTCAGCCTCCCGATTTAGACTTGGCAAGCCAGGCACAAGCAGTCATGATAATAATGACCTCCACCCTTACATTTGATTGGTGTGTTATAACTTTAAAAGTCCCCAGCATAGGGGTCACCACGTCCAGCCTTGGAGGACTGGCCCCCAACTACTCATGCAAAAAACTTCTCTCCTAAGAGTATAGGGGGAAGTATGGAGTCAGGCAGACCTGGGTCCCGATCCTCTGCCCACTTACCACCTATATGACCTATTGAACCTCTCTTAGCCTCACTTCCTCATTTCTACAAACTGGAAAGCAGAAGAGTGTCGACCCTGGAGTTACCTCCTTCTTGCTCGGCTGCCCACTGGCTGATGATGACCTTGGGAAAGTGATGTCACTTCTAAAAGCCTCAGTGTCTTCAACAATAAAGTGGGGCTAATAAAGTAGTTGTTGTAAGGTTTGAATGAAGTATGCAAATGTCTAGTGTATGCAGCCCGATCAAACTGTGCCTGAAGCCTTAATGTCCTTAGACATTTGAGTAACATTAGCCAATACAGTCCCACAGCATTAAAAACAAATGTTTGGCACAATATCTGGCACATAGTAAAAGTGTTCAATATATGGTAGCCATAATAAAAATTTATTATAATAAATCATAGCATGAGGCTGGACATATAATTATTAATCAGAAATGCACATTGCTCAGTGCAGAGGGTTTGACTTGACTTGGATTAGCAGGATCACTTTTGACAGAAAAAGAAGTCTTAACTGATAGGAAGCTTCAAGTGAATCAACAGTAATCGCCACCAAGCTAAATGTGATCTTGAGTCATATTAAAACAAACATTGCCTCTAGAAGATGGGAGGTGTTTGTTCTGTCTCCCTGATCAGCCAGCACCTAGAGGTGGGAAGGGGGGTGGGGCCTGGGAACGTGTCAGGTAAGCTCTCACTTTCCAAAGAAAATAAAAGTTCTTTCTTGGCAAATGTGTCTATTTGAATAAATACACATGTGCACGCGCGTGCGCGCGCGCACACACACACACACACATTTCCCCGTTTCCCCCCCCTTTTCAGTTACATCTTTGTTTCAGAGTGAGCTATAGTAATCAAGATAGTGTGTAGTGGTGTAAAGCCAGACAAATACATTAACAGAGCAGAACTTAAGAGTCCAGAAATATACATATAAGGGGCGCCTGGGTGGCTCAGTTGGTTGAGCGTCCGACATCAGCTCAGGTCATGATCTCATGGTTTGTGAGTTTGAGCCCCGTGTCAGGCTCTGAGCTGTTTTCAGATTCTCTCTATCTCTCTCTCTCTGCCCCTCCCTGCTCATGCTCTGCCTCTCTGTCTCTGAAAAATAAATAAATGTTAAAAAATTAAAAAAAAGAAATACACGTATAAGTACAACTGATTTTTGAGAAAGGTACACAAGCACATCCATGGAGAAAAGATAGTCTTTTCCACAAATGGTATGAAAACAAGTGCTTATTACCCATATGTTAAACACACACACACACACACACACACACACCCTCCAATCTAATTTGCATCATATGTAAAAAGTAACTCAGTGGATTCATACACCTAAATGTACATAATGCATGTAAATATATAAACGTATATAAAACACATAGAAGAAACATAGGAGAAAAAGTTTGTGGTCCCAGTTTAGTCAAAGATTTCATAGATACAACACCAAAAGCATACCTCATAAAAGAAAGAAATCAATGAATTGGAATTCATAAACCATAAAAATGTCTGCCCTTTGAAAGACACTTTTAAGAGAATGAAAAAGAAAGTCTACAGCCTGGGGGCGAAATATTTGCAAATGCT
Source organism: Hyaena hyaena (assembly GCF_003009895.1). NCBI lineage: Eukaryota > Metazoa > Chordata > Mammalia > Carnivora > Hyaenidae > Hyaena > Hyaena hyaena. The sequence goes on along the minus strand of NW_024081183.1, from coordinate 969,822 downwards.
ACAGTCAATAAAGCACTCATATTCAAAATATATAAAGAACTCAAAGCTCAATAATTAGAAAGCACATAACTCAATTTAAAAATGGGCAAGCTATTTGAGCAGACACTTCACCAAATATGGTATATGGATACCCAACATTATTAGTCATTAGGGAAATGCAAATAAAAGCCACGGGGAGATGCTAGGACATGTCAATCAGAGTGGTTACAGCTAAAAAGGGGAATCTTTGGGGGTTAAAGATTATGTTTGCAAGTGTTGGCAAAGACGAGGAGGAACCGGAACTCTGCTATACTGCTGGAGGGGATATAAAATGGTGTAACCACTTTGGAAACATTTCACGGTTTCTTAAAAATGTAAACATATACCTACCATAAAGTGGGCTCCTGGGTGGCTCAGTCAGTTAAGCATCCAACTCTTGATTTTGGCTCAGGTCATGGTCTCATGGTTTGTGAGTTCAAGCCTGGCATCTAGCTCTGTGCTGACAGCCCAGAGCCTGCTTGGGATTCTCTCTCTCCCTCTTTCTCTGCTCCTCTCTCCCTCCCTCTCCCTCCCTCCCCCCCTCTCTCTTTCTAAATAAATAAACTTAAATATATATATATATCTTCCATATGACCTGGTCATTCCAGTTCTAGGGACCATGTCCATACTATGAATTGTACATGAATGTTCTCAGCAGCCTTATTTGTAATAGTCAAAATCTGGAAACCCAGATTTCCATCAACAGACAACTGGATAAACAAACTGTGGTACGTCCATACAAAAGATACTATTCAGCAATTAAAAAAGAACAAACTAGTGATAGATGCAACAACATGGAGAAATCTACATGTAACTATGCCGAGTGAAAAAAGCCAGACATAAAGAGTCCTTACTATGTGATCCCATTTATATAAAAGTCTCAAAACTAAAATGAGTAGATGGTGGCCTGGATACTGGGGAAAAGGCTGCAGGGAGGGATTCCAGAAGGGCATGAGGAATCTTTGGGGGGTAATGAATATGTTTGTTATCTTGATTATGATGATCATGTCACAGTATATACACATATCAAAACTTATCAAATTCCATGCTTTAAATACATGCAGTTTATTCAGTGTGGATATAATACCTCGGGAAAGCTGTTTAGAACAACACCACAGGGGGACCGGGGTGGCTCAGTTGGTTAACTATCTGACTTCGGCTCAGGTCATGATCTCACAGTTCATGAGTTTGAGCCCCACATTGGGCTCTGCACTGACAGTGTGGAGCCTGCTTCGGAATCTCTGTCTCCTTCTCTCTCTCTCAAAAATAAATAAACACTTTTTAAAAGATAAAAAATGAGGGGCGCCTGAGTGACTCAGTCGGTTAAGTGTCCGACTTCAGCTCAGGTCATGATCTCACGGTTCATGGGTTCAAGCCCTGCGTTGGGCTCTGTGCTGACAGCTCAGAGCCTGGAGCCTGTCTTCGGATTCTGTGTCTCTTCCTCTCTCTGACCCTCCCCTAATCATGCTGTCTCTCTCTCAGAAATAAATAAATAAACATTAAAAATTTTTTTAAAAAAGATAAAAATGAAACAACACGACAACCAAGGGCCTTCCCTGTGATTCTTCTATCCAGGACTTTGCCACAGGGTCCATACAACATCCTAATACACGCACCTCCTTGAGCACCATCGTGTGTGCAGACTTAAAAGGCCCAGCTGCCTCAGTGGTCTGGTCTGCGGCCTGCACCACCCAGAACCTTCTCTTCCTCTGGGCCTTACTCCAAAAGGAAGCCTTGTGGATAACCCGGTCAATGGGTAGGAATACATTACCCCAATATGGAGCGCCATGCCTCCAAATTCCACAGGCCCACTGAAAACAATGTTCCCTTTAGGGAGAGGAGGTATGGCTGGCACAATGCAGCAAATTGCCTTTCACTTCGGAGGAGCGAACATGACATGCCCAGACCTCTAGACCTTCAGAAGCATCACGAGGTACCAGTCTGAATTGTCGTGGTCTGGATCTCCTACCCAGGCAGGCATCTATCTTACCAGGGGACTTGGTGAGTTGCTGCTACTTTCTGCTCACCGAGTCCCGTCTGTACAATGTCATCAAGAAGATGGACCAGCCTGGTGGTGGTGGTAAGAGCAGGCCCCCCTCACACTGACTGGGGGCACTGTGTCTGCAGGGACCATATTTAAACCCAGGGTGAAGATATCCCAAAGATTTGGATTTTCCCCTCCCCCAAGTACATTCACCCTGGTAAAACATCACAGTCTCTTTGGGGCCTGGTGGGGGGGGAGACATACAATAGGTGTTTGTGACATTATTGCAGGGTCCAATCTCAAGGTCACCTGGCCTCCCTTGAGTTCAAGGAACTCTCCAAATGGGATTGATTTAATTCTAACAATTGAGCGAGGAGCCTTGATTCTTATCAAGCTAGCTCAGAATTACATACAGCTTCATAAACAGAACACTCCAGAATGTGCCTAACAGCCATCACTTACGGAACACCTAGTGTGCATGCATTCGTTCGTTTGGGCCTCACACAACCCTACGCAGGTGTGCTTACAATTCAGATGTTTTCCTATGGACGAGGAAATGGAATGGACTGGAACAGAGAGGCATGAAATGGACTGCAGCAGAAGCATTAGCAGCCGAGAACTGGCTGGCCCCCACGGCACAAGTCTCTATGCTTCAGAGCCAGCCCAGCTACAGGCCTTTGCCAGGCCACTGTTAGGTGGAATGAGGCTGACCTTGACCAGGAGTGGCATGAGCAGGGCATGGGCATCCAGCCAGTGGTAGAGAAGCTCATCTCACTTGCACCCAGCCCTGGAAATGCTCAGTCCCCAAACCTCCTTTGGCAGGGTGGAGGCCCCAGGAGGCAAAGGTATGTCCCTGAAGGCCACCAAACTGGAGAAGATGGAGGGTGAGGAGAGATAGGTAGTAGAATGAGGGAAGGAGAGACAGAAGCTGAGGGCTGGGGTGGGAGAAGAGGACAGATAATGGGGAGGAGGAGAGAGGGGAGTCCAAGGGCCAGTTTTTGAGCCTCTTCATTGGCTCTGATCACGAAAGCTCTAGACTCCATCCCCTCCAGCCCAGAGCTTGGGAGCCACTGCCCTCAGCACTTTGTGGATGTTCTCATCCCTCACAGCCACCCAGTGAGGAGCAGGGATTGCACTCCTATTTTACTAGTGAGGAATCTGAGGCTCACGGAAGGAAGGAGCCTGGGGTCCCAGACCTAGGGGGAGTGGGGGTTTCCTCTGTTAAAGCCCTGAGTGCTTCCAGCTGCTCTTGGGTTCCACCCTCCCACCACACCCCCTCTGGAATCCGGAACTAGATCCCAGCTTCAGAAAGGCTGGCAGTTCCTGGAGGTGAGGTGTCGCCAGAAGGCCAAGGCTGGGTGCCATCGGAAACCTTCTACCAGAGAAGTTCCCCAACCACAGAGGAATTTCCCCCATCTTAGATTTACTACGTTACTGAGCTCTTGACTTTGTAAATAAAACCGGGGGACCTAAGCTGGGGTTACACACCCAGAGGAGCCAGCGTTCCAAGAGATCACGGCAGAAGCCCCATGGCTTCTTTTGACCCCGCCTATGAGGCCTTGGCATCTGGGAGCCAAGAATCACCCTAAGGCACATTTCCTTTCTCTGAACTGAAATTTATTGAGCACCCACTGTCCACCAGGGCTCCATTTGGGGTCTCCCGGCCTCTTCTCTGTAACTCTTCCCAATGGTCCTATGATGTCCAGAAAGCAGTAAAATCCACAGGACCCTGATGTAAAACTCAAAAGCCACTTCACTGGGGTGGACACCCCTTTTCTTCTCTCCCTAACCTGGGGCACTTTGTTTCCAGGATCGAGGGACTTGGGGATGGAAATCTGGATCGCGGAATCGCAGCGATGGGAAGGGTCATGGCGAAGGAGATACGCCCCACTTCTTCTCATGAGGCGGGTCCCATAGACCCACAGCCCTACACCCCCCCGGACTCCTCTTCTGAGCCACTGGTATCCTCCCTGCCCCCACGGGCCTCTCCCTCCAAAGCTTCTTCGTCAAGATTTTGCCCTGTTCTATTAAATATTAGGTAAGCACATAAAAAATGTGTTTTAATTTTTTTTAATGTTTGTTTATTTTTTTGAGAGAGAGAGACACGGCATGAGCAGAGGTGGGGCAGAGAGAGAGGGAGACACAGAATCTGAAGCAGGTGAGCTGTCAGCACAGAGCCCAATGCGGGACTCGGTCTCATGAGCAGTGAGATCATGAACTGAGCCGAAGTTGAACGTTTAACCGATTGAGCCATCCAGGCACCCCCGCAAAAATTTTATAATATGCATGTATGTTACAAAGGTGAGAGAACTGAGGTGACTCCTGCATCCTTCCTCCAGCCCAGCCACTTCTGTGCCTCTCACAAGTCCTTCCTGCCCTGGGTCCTTCCCTCCTTCAGGACAGATGAAACCACTATTCTGAATTGCGTGTCTATCATTTCCTTATTTTAAAATTTATTTTCCAGGGCACCTGGGTGGCTCAGTCAGTCAATCATCCGACTATGGCTCAGGCCATCATATCATGGTTCGTGAGTTTGAGCCCTGCGTCGGCATAGGGCCCACTTCAGATTCTCTGCCGCCCCTCTGCTTGCTTGCTCTCTCTCTCAAAAATAAAACAAACCTGAAAAAAATATGGGGCGCCTGGGTGGCTTAGTCGGTTAAGCCCCCAACTTTGGCTCAGGTCATGATCTCAAACTTCGTGGGTTCGAGCCCTGTGTGGGACTGTGCTGACAGCGTGGAACCTGGCGCCTGCTTCAGATTCTGTGTCTCCCTCTCTCAGTCCCTCTCCTGCTCACGCTCTGTCTCTGTCTTGCTCTCAAAAATAAATAGACATTTAAATAATAATAATAAAATTTATTTCCCCAAATGTGTTTATACCACTAAAAAAAATACCAGTTAGTTTTGCGTCTCTGTGAACTATACATAGGAATCACAGTGAATGGATTCTGCTGTGACTTGCTTTATTTTTTCAACATGATCATCCTGAGGCTGCTAGAGGTTGTGAACTGTCAGTTATATGTTTTCATTGCTGTGTACCTTCCCACTGTAGAAGAGACCACAATCATTTACACATTCTGGTGCTGATGGATATTTGGGGTGTTCCCGCTTTTTGCTATATAGATGTGCTGCTATGAACATTTATGCACATACCTCCCAAAGCCAGGGTTTGTCTAAAGATCAAGGAGGGGGATACCTGTGTTATAAGGTACCTCCTTATCTCTACTTATGATACAAACTGTTCTCCAAAGCACATACGCTAAACAGCTTGAATCAGACCCTCTCCCCAAGCAGCACCCAGTTCTGGTGGGGAAGACAGACGATCGTCACTTCATTGAGATCCAGAATGCCAAGTGACAGGCTTGCTTTCGGTGGAAGGTGGAGAGGAAACAGCCCTGATCCACCTTCCTGGCCTGAACTTATATGCGCCAGGTGCTTTGCAGACTCAGCCTCCCACAATTCATACAGCAGATCCATGTATCAAGTAGGTAACTTTAGTCTCATTTTACAGATAAGGAAAACTGAGGTTCGGAGAGGTTAAGTAACTAGCCCAAGGTCACACATTTTGTTACACCTCAGAATCTGGATTCTAAGTCATTTCTATCCAATTCCAAAGATGACCATCCTCTCCTGCCCCCATTATAAGCTGTTGTACATTAGAATTATATTTCTGAACCCTAACTAGGGGAGGAACTTTATCATTTTTACTTTTCCTTCCCAAGTATTATTCTTAAAAAAAAAAAAGTCTTTTGATTTGTTACCAGCTTCTACAAAGCTGGTGTATATATACATATATATAGACATGTATATATACATGTCTATATATGTGTATACGTACACATGTATATATGTGTATATGTGTATATACGTGTATATGTATATATACGTGTATATATATGTATATATACACGAACAATCCATCATACGTATATATGAGCAATCCATCCCATACTCCAGGAAGCCTTCTCTGACACCCCCCCCCCCCAGTCTCCTGGGCATACCCCAACACAGCACCAGCCCACGGTCTGTAACTGCCTGACATGTCTGCTTCCTCCCTATAGGGCAAAATCTAGCTCAGAGCCTAGTAGGTGCCGGTAAATGTTGAAGAAGGAGGAAGAGAAAAGGAAAAATGAGAGGGAAATAATTTTTTAAGCCCATAATAACGATGAATACCATTCATTGCATGTTTGCTCCGTGTCAAGTCCTGCACGTTCTCCTACTGCGCCGTCCTGTGAAGTGGGGGAGATTGTCATCCTCAGGTTGCGTCTGGAGAGGGTCTCCCGCTGAGGCTTGTGTCACCAGTAAATGACTCCACAGCCTGTGTTCTTAACTGTTAAGATGCAGCTGTGGGGCCATGTCCGCGTGGTCTCACAGGAGCAGAAGGATCAATCAATAGAGTTTTGGCAAGAAATTCTAAATTGCGCTATTCCAGGTCCACTTGGGTTCTTTAGGGTAAAATGCTCGCTCTTTCAGGAATTTTCACCCTCTTTTCCTTCTCTTGAGTAACATCGGAGAGGGGAGCTGGGGGGGAGGGCCTGGGTAACTCAGGGTGGGAAAGGGCGTCTGTGGTCCCAGGGGTGTCTCCAGCCTCATCTCTTCCCTTGGGGGTCCACCCTCTAGAGCTGCGCTGATGTATGCATCTCACCTGTCCTTTGGGCAGGTCCCCAGGCATCCACCGCCTGTGACGGCTCCTAGCCACCGCTGCCACACCCTCCTCTGACCCAGCTCTCTCTGGCCCACAGTCCTGAGCATTTCTACATCCCTATCTCCCGGGATCCCAGAAACCTATGTTGCCTTTCTCCCTCTGTACCTCCATCCTGGCAAAGGGCAGCCTTCACAAGGGTGTGTGGCTAAGAACATGCCAGACCTCAGGGGTATTCAAAGTGTGGTCAACATTGCCTGGGGACTCATTAGAAATGCAAATCAGCAGGCCTTACCCAATATGGGAGTTACTGAATCAGAAACTCTGGGGTTGGGACCAGCCAGCAAGCCATGTTGGAATAAGCCCACTGGGTGATTCGCTTGTACACTCACATTTGAGAATCATTGCCACACCTCATCATACCTTCCCTCCTTCCAGGGCTCACAGAGAAAAGTCCATGTTCCATTTGGCCAGATTCCAGGTCTTGAGATGTAAAGGGAAGTTGGGGGCTGGGGGTGGAGGGCGCATTCAGTAAAACTCTTTATCACTCCAAGTGCCCAGCTCTTTAAATTCTGAAATTCCGGATTCCGAAACTGTTATGTCTGTTCTACCCTTTCAAAATATCCACTTAGAAAGTCAAGGCCGAGGATTAGCTTCTTGTCGGCTGCTGAATCTGCCTCCCCAAGAAGTAGTAGACGCTTCAGTGTCAAGGGTGATGAAGGACAGGAAAATTGCCGGGAATTAAAAATTCATGGGATAGCTTTGCAAAAATCTTTTTTTTGCTACATATACAATGTGTTTTCAATTCCAGGCTAATTTAACCTTCATGTCAACCCTGAGAGGTCCAATATCAGGTTCCCTTGCTGGTGCAGCAGTCAGTTCATGGACTCTGGACCCGGTCACCTGAGCCGGTCTGGAGAGCCCTGGTTTTCACCCAGCCTCCCCTCCCCCCTCACTGCAGTCACTACCCATATTCTGGCCTCATCATCCCAGCCCAGCCACTCACTGGTGTGCGATCTCGAGCAAACCACTTAGCCTCTTTGTGCCTCAGTTTCCTCATCTGTAAAGTGAAGATTCTGCAATCGAGGTTCAAAACAGTTTGGGGCACCTCGGTGGCTGGTTGGTTAAGCATCCGGCTCAGGCCATGATCTGACGGTTTGTGCGTTCGAGGCCCGCATTGGCCTCCGTGTGACAGTTCAGAGCCTGCTTTGGGATTCTCTCTCTCTGCCCCTCCCTTGCTCATGCTTGCTCTCTCTCTCTCTCAAAAAATAAATGAAGTTAAAAAAAATACAATTTATTTGGGCACCTATAATATTCTAGGCACTGGGGATATGGCAGTGAAACAAATAAACAAAAATCCCTGTCCTTGTGGGACTTATATTCTGGTGGAGGGATGGGGGGCAGAGGGAGAGAAAGACAATAACCAAAAAAAAAATAGAATATAAAATGTTTCAGATGGTGATATGTACTATAAACACATAGGGAAGGGGATAGAGAGAGCCTGGGTAGGAAGAGAAGAAGGGTTGTTACTTTATTTATTTTTAATATTTATTTATTTTTGAGAGAGACAGAGAGACAGAGTGTGAGCGGGGAGGAACAGAGAGAGAGGGAGACACAGAATCCAAAGCAGGCTCCAGGCTCTGAGCTGTCAACACAGAGCCTGATGTGGGGCTCGAACTCATGAAAGTGAGATCATGACCTAAGCTGAAGTTAGATGCTTAATGTATTGAGCCACCCAGGCATCCCAGAAGTGTTGCTACCTTAAATAGGGTGGTTAGGGGCGCTGGGGTGGCTCAGTCAGTTAAGCATCTGACTTTGGCTAAGGTCATGACCTCACAGTTTGTGAGTTCAAGCCCCATGTCAGGCTCGGACCCTGGAGCCTGCTTCAGATTGTGTCTCCCTCTCTCTCTGCCCTTTCCCTGCTTTCTCTCTCTCTCTCTCTCTCTTTTAAAAATAAATAATTATTTATAAAAAAAAAGAAAAAGAAAGCACGGTGCCTGGGTGGCTCAGTCAGTTAAGTCTCCGACTTCGGCTCAGGTCATGATCTCACGGTTCATGGGTTTGAGCCCCGGGTCGAGCTCTGTGCTGACAGCTAGCTCAGATCCTGGAGCCTGCTTGAGATTCTGTGTCTCCCTCTCACTCTGACCCTTCCCTGCTCTCTCTCTCTCTCTCTGGCCCTCTCTCTGTCTCTCCGTCTCTCTCTTTCTCTCTCTCAGAAATAAATAAAACATTTTTTAAAAAAAGAAGAAATACATAAGGTGGTTAATGGGGCGCCTGGGTGGTTCAATGGGTTAAGCATCCGGCTCTTGGCTTCAGCTCAGGTCATGATCTCACAGTTTGTGAGTCTGAGCCCCACATAGGGGTCTGCACTGACACAAACCTGCTTGGGATTTTCTCTCTCCCTTTCTCTCTTCCCTTCCACCACTTGTGCTCTCTTTCTCAAAAATAGATAAACAGTCTTTAAAAAATAAAGTGGCTAATGTCCCACAGTAGGTCCCACTAAGAAGGTCACATCTGAGCAGAAACTTGAAGGAGCTGGGTATCTGGGAGGTAGCACTCCATCTGGAGGGAACAGCAAGTGGAGGAATTCTGAGGCTGATGGGCACGTGGCATGGTGGAGGCTTGGCAAAGAAGTCAGTGTGGCTAGAGTAGCTTAACAGTGGTCTAGTGCGGAAGAAGTCTGATAAGAAGCTGAGGAAAGAGGAACTAGATCGTGGAGGGATCTAGCTGCTGTTGCACCGACCTTGACTTTGATGTTAGGGAGATGGGGACAGATCTGACCAGAGAAGGAACCTGATCCAACTTTATATTTTAAGGTCACACTGGGTGCTGTGTGAAGAATCGACTGGAGAGGCCAGGGCAAGGGGCGGATGCAGGGAGGTCAGTCAGAAATGGGGCCGCTGCAGTAATCCAAGCAAGAAACGGGGCTCAGCCCAACTGGCCACTGCAGGGAAGTGGTCAGACTGAGCACATGGGCTGAAGTCAGAATCAACCAGATCCCAGACGGACTGGATATAAGGACTGAGGGAAAGGTGCGGAGAGGGTAGACAAGGTAGACTCCTCAGGTTTTAGCCTGAGCAACTTCAAGGATGAAATTGTCATTTTACTAAGATGGGGAAGGCTGAGAGGAGCGGGTTTGGGGAGAAGGTTTTCAGACGCATGAAGGCGGATTCCAGTTAGAGGTCCAGCAGAGAAGCCTGTGGGCTGCTAGGCATATAGGCCCAACAGAGGGGAGGTCAGGCTAAAGATGGAAACATGGGAGCCTTTAGTGTCCAGGTGGTATTTCTAGAAGACTCTGAGAGCACCTTCTGTGTATGGGTGTTGTGGGAATTAAATGAGTTCAGCAGATAAGCATTTAGAACAGCGCCCAGCACACAGTAGGCTCTCAGTGCCTCCCTGCTTCCTGCCATGACCACCTCCATGCTGTCCTCCACACTGCTGATCAGTGTGATCCCTCTGAAGCCCAGATCAGACCATCCCTCCCTGCTCACATTTGCAATGGCTCCCTATTGCCTAGAAGATATAGTTCAACAGCCAAAGGCCCCTCCTGGCTTTTCCTGATCCAGACACTACCACCCTCACCGGCCCCAATTTCGGCCACCACCCCCCACCTCCCACTTTGCCCTCCAGCAATAATAGAGCAACCTTTGTTCCCAGCTTGGTGCCTTTGAACACGCAGCTGCCTCTGCCAGGACTTGCCCAGCCGCAAACTGATTCTCACATCCTCTGTGAAGCCTCCCTCCCCACCCAGGGGGCTGTCTCCCTCCCTTGCAGCCCTGCCTGCTACCCTCCTTGGTGTTCCTTGCCTTCGAGAAGGATTGGGTTCCTGTAGTGCCAAATACTCACCTTGCCCCAGGCCAAGGGTGGGGGGGGGGCAGGGGCAATTCTCCGTGATGGGCTTTATTATGGTTACTATATTTTAGATCAGCAAATGGAGGCCCAGAGAGATGAAGTCGCTTGCCCAGGTGACTCAGCCAGTAAACACCACTATGGCTGGAGTAGACCCCAGACTTTGATTCAAAGTCCTGGGCTCCAATGCATACACACACATGTGCACACATACACAGAATTAATAATCTCAAGGCATTTGGAGGGTGAGGGGCACTCCCTTGATCTTTCAATTACTCCCCACTCAGAAAGGGATCCAGGGCTAGGGAGAGAGTTGAGGATTTAGGCTCAGAATAGCTCTTCATTTGCTTATTCGATCATTTATTCGTTCATTCATTCTGTCATCCATTCACAAATAATTTGTTGTTTCTACTCCCAATTTCTATGTCCAGCAGACTTGAACCCTATCGTCTAAGGGCTCAGAGCCTATGGAGAGCCCGGCCAGGGAACAAGGTGGCACAGGTGCGGAGTGGAACCCCAAGTGCTTACCATTGATTTTAAAAGGTGAATCCAAGAGGCCCCGGATGAAGGATGTCCCAGCTGGAGGCCACAGCACGCATAAAAGTCCAGAGGCTTTGAAACAAGCCTCAGGAGACCTAAAGCAGACCTTCAAGAAGGTGGTCGGAGGGTGGGAACCGTAGCAGAGGGTCATTAGGAGAGAAGTTTGGAAACTTGGGCAGGGGGCCAAAGTCAAGATTAATTTGGGAGTTAGGTGTGGAGCAGAGTTAAGGTTTGGGTTGGGTTTAGGATTAGAGCTTGAAATCGGATTATTTCTTTTTAACTTGCCTTTTCCAGAAGGATTCCATGTGGTTTGTATCAGTGGTAAGGGTCCCGGGTTATGAATAGTGCTACCAAACACCGAAGGATCAGGGATGGGCTTTAGGGCTGGAGTAAAACCGAAATACTCGAGGAAGCAAAACCAACATTTGCTGTGCATGGGGTTTTCACTTTCCTCCTCTCTAGAAGCAAAGGTGTGCTGGCTGTGTGAGCTTGAGCACAGTCGCTTAGCCTCCCTGGGAATCCGAGCGCCCACCTGTTAAACTGCGGGGCGCATCAGGATATGGTGCAGGGCTTTAAGCACCTCCTTTGGGTCGCACCAGGCGTTCTCATCCGCTCCGGACACTGCCGGGGTGTCTGTGGGCAGAACGGAACACCATCAGGGCCGCTGGCTCTGTCCCCGCCGGGCCCCCAGCAGGAGCCCCTTCTCGGCTGGACGCGCAGGTGCTCTGACTCACCGCGGCAGCCACGGGCCGCGCGGCGGGTGGGGGCGCCCCTGGCCCCTGCCGGCCCCCCACACCCCAGGCCAGCGCGGCACAGCGGGGTCCGCAGCTGCCGCCCGCGGGGAGCCGCGCAATTACCCTAATTACAGCCCGGCCTCCGCGGCGGAGGCCCGCGCGGCCAAGCCGGCCTGGAGAACACCCCCGGCCCCCGGCCGAGCGTGGGAACAGCCAGGCCCTCCGCCCGGGGCGGGGACGAGGGCGGCGGCGTCGCGAGCCAGCCCGCCCGCCCGGGAGCCCGCGGTGGCCCGCGATAAGCCCACCCGGCCGCTCGCCCCGGAGTCCGATTTCTGGGCGGCGCTCCCGGCCCCTTTCATCTGCCACCTGCCAGCACCGCGCGCCCCTTAACCCCACGCCCCACCCCCGGCCCCCTTAGCCGCCAGAAGCCACGGGGCCTAGCTTGAGGGGAGGTGCCCACGCGCAGACCATTCATTCATTCGTCCACGCATTCATTCATTCTCTCCCTCTGCTCATCCGTCCGTTTGTTCACTAAACAAAAATGACAATAATACCAATATGTGCTCCGCAGGCTGGTTCTCAAGGTGAAGGTGGGGGCGTGGGGGAAGAAAGGGATGGCTCACTGCTAAGTACCCATTCGGTGCAAGACCCATCCCAAACACACACGAGCTCACTTAGCCCTCACAACAACCCCAAAGGCGGGTGAAACCCCATTTCACAGATGTGATGACTGAGGCACAGAGAGCCGATGGGATTTTCGAGGGTCACACATGCAGTCGCAGGAGTGTGAGTCAGGCAGACCTCTGTCCTCCAGAGCCGCTCCCGCTGCGCCACCACGCAGGGAATACACCGTCGGCCTGTGACACCGAATAAGAAAAATCGTTAACAGCAGACATTTCTGGGAGCACTTTATCTATGCCAGACCCTGTGCTAAGTGCTTCCTATGCAGTATCTCATTTAATCCTTGCAACAAAAACCTCAGGAGCTGAGCATCTGTATTTTATTCCCACGTTATGGACGAGGGCACTGAAGCTGAGGGAATAGGTCAGTCGCTCAAGGCCACAGAGCTGAGGGGCTGAAAGGAGGTTTGAGGTGGCCAAGCCCAGCATGGGCACTGAGGCTCTGGGAGGCTGTGTGGCTCAAACAGACCAGCCTTCCCTTCCTCCCCCTCCCCTTCTCTCAGCGTCCTTTCCAGCCTCAAGCATATGAAGGCATAATTTACCAAGTGCCTTTTCTTTGCCCAACTGCCTCCCACCCCAGTGACCAGCTCAGAATACTCAGGGGACAGTTTAGAGTAAATTTGGGGCAGGTGAAAAGGCATGAGATTAAGATGAGCAACCTGAAAGTTGAAACCCTCTGGGCCTCAGTTTCTCTTCTACAAAATGGGGACAGCAAGTCACCATTCAGCGTCCCTCTCAGCGCTATTGCTCATTGGTTCATTGATTGTCTTCATGCAGAACATTTTTTTTTTTTACAAATAGTTTATTGTCAAGTTGGTTTCCATATAACACCCAGTGCTCATCCCCACAAGTGCCCTCCTCCATGCCCATCCCCCCTCTCCCCGTGCAGAACATTTTTGAGTGCTGTGAACTTGAGTTTGGTGTCAGGGATAGGGTGACCAACTGTCCCAGTTTATCCAGGACCAAGGGGTTCCCAGGGTGCAGGACATTAAGATAGAGGCAGTCTTGGCCAAACCTGGCAGAGGGTCGCCCTGCCCGTACTGGGTGCTGGGTCTTTGAGCCGCATCGGAGCCCGGCCTGGTCCCTCTGAGAACTGGACAGCCTCCTGCCCACGGGCAGGGATGCCCCATGTGAATGGCTGGCACTGGAACAGGGTGAGGCAGCTTGGTGATGAGCTGTACTCAGCTTTTTCCCAGTCCCCTGGCTCCAGGCCCAGGCAGATACACCAAAGCATCCTACCCATTGCCTGACTGGGAAAGCCAAGGCTGAAAGACTAGTGGTGGCTTTCCCACACCAGCTGCCATGAGTCAGTGCCCAGGGGCAGAGGTGGCCAATCCCACCTCTCCTACCCCCTCACTGTATGACCTTGAGCAAGCCACTTTACCTCCCTTCCTTACCTGGGGGCGGTGGAGGAAGAGGGTGCCCGGGTGATCCCCAAGTCCAGTAGGGTAGTGAGTGCCTATTATAGGAGGCCTTTCCAGGAACCCTCCATTTGACCAGGAACTCCCAGGGAAGCAGTCCTCTCCAAAGGCAGGGGTGCCTGCCAAGAACTTGGTCACTGCTGGGTTCTTGGCAGTAGCCAGGTGAGGACATGCCAGGAAGAACCTAGAAAGATTAGCCTCTGAAATCGGACAGAATGGGCCTTAACCCCTTACAGGACTTCTCTGAGCCTCGTTTTCCTCCCCTGTAGAATGGGGTCAATACCACCTCCAAGTACTGGGGTAGTGAATGAGATTCTGAAGATGAGCAGACAAGGCACATGCTCACCTTCTGGCCCCTTACCATCCCTCCCCCACCCCCAACACCCATAATTCCCCTGCTCCCCTCAGTCCGGCAAGGAAGCCTGCCTTGGTTGCCGCAGGCAGAGTTAATTGCTCCTTTCCCCCAGGAACTCTGGCCTTTTATCTGCTCCCAACCACAGGGTCTAGCTCACTGAAGACAGCAATAAATATGGAAAGAAGGGGGGAGGGTCAGAAGGGGGGGGAGGGTTGGGCCCAAGTCAGGTTTAGGGATTCATCAAAGGAACTCCTGCCCACTCTGTGCCCAGACTGTGATGTTCCTTCCAGAAAGGAAGAAGGTGGCAGAGACAAAGAGGTCTACTGGGAGAGGGCTCACCCTTTCTCCTTCCAGTGCCTTCCTGCCTCACCTTCTGTCCTGTGTTATGCCCCAATGATGGCCTCAGCAACCCATCTCGACCTGCAGGCGGCTGCTGGGATAGAAGAGTTATCTGAGACCGGGACGCAGACACGCCATCAGCTTTTCTGACTGCAGGGGGACATGGGTCTCCGTAAGGAAAGATTTTTCCCTGTGTGTGATGAACCAGACCAGACGACCTTGAAGTCCTTCCGAAGACAATCTTATGATGCAGGAATTCTGAGACTTTCTGGTCTTCCTAGAATCCACGGTGTGAAGTTTCCAGAACCCACGGTGTAAACTTGCTCCGTCCAATATGGTAGCTGCTAGCCACCTGTGGTTACTGAGCACTGGATAGGTGGCTACTCCAACTTATGCTGTAAATATAAAATACACGCCAGATTTCCAAGATTTAATATGAAAAATGGGAAATAGCTTATTAATCTTTATATTGATTATATGATGCAGTGATATACTTTTGGATGTATTGGTTAAATAAAATGTGTTATTAAAATTAATTTCTCTTGTTTCTTTTTACTTTTTTTTAAAGTGACTCCTAGAACGTGTACAATTTCATATGTGACTCGCATTCTGTTTCTATCACACAGCGCTGGTTAAGGAGCTGGTGGTCACCCAGCTAAGCCGAGACTTCTTCCCTGGGTACCATTATAAGCTCTGGGGGCTCTGGGGTCTCTTCCCAGGAGGGAAACACCAGACCCTGATACCTTATGAGAAAGTGTTGCTTCCTCCCCCAGAAGGAAGGCGTCCCAAATCCCCTCTTTCCCCTTGAGCATCTGATTTCTGAGGAATTGAAGAGCAGAGCCCATACTCCAAAGGTCTGCTCCCTCTTCCATAAAGACAGAATTAAGACGCGCCTGGGAAATTCCTTTCCAGGCTGGTTCCCAGCCCAGCAAGAGCCAGGCCGGCCCACGTAAAGGAAACCCCGCACTACTCCCTTGTTGCTGACCCAATCCTGCCCACAAAGTCTGAGCCAGGCCCCGGGGGCACCTCCATCCCATAATCTCCAGCCAGGACAGCACCAGGCTGGGCATCGAAGGGGCACATGACTCCTCCACCCCTAGGAAGTGTGTGCATCAGAGTCTAGGAGGCAGGTCACACCCACGGTAACTGGAGATGATCACACAGCTGTCCCCATCTGCTGGGAAACAGCAGATCTTAAATGAGATACGGGAAGATATGGGCCCGGTTTCTCCATGTCCCAACCTACCTCTATTCTTCTCCACACTTTGAGAAGGAAATAAAGAACAGGGCACAGGAGTCAATAGCGAAACCCTAGCACACCATCAGACACCAGTTTGGCCAGCCGCTTGCTGTGTGACCTCAAGCATTAACCTCAGTCTCTTTCTCTGCACGGTCGTTGCAAGAATTCAGCGAGGTGACGCGTGCACATTGCCAGGCCGAGCGAAGGCTCACCAGATGTCAGCTACTGTTACTATTAGTAATAATAACAAGCTGTCTTCATTCACATACTTCTTTTTGTGACTGAAAGCAGCCAAGCCAAGGCTGTCACAGGGGGCTTCTCGGAGACTCTGAGAACCAGTCATTGGAA
Organism: Hyaena hyaena; assembly: GCF_003009895.1. Lineage (NCBI taxonomy): Eukaryota > Metazoa > Chordata > Mammalia > Carnivora > Hyaenidae > Hyaena > Hyaena hyaena. Next base: position 953,676 of record NW_024081183.1, on the reverse strand, counting down.
TGTAATTTGACTGGAAAGGGGTTTTGCAGGATGTCTGGTCTACTGGTTCATAAAGACCAGCCACGCCTCTCTGTGGCAGTTTGAACTGGCCCCCCCTGGTGAGGGTTGGCTGGTCAGGTCCTTGAACAGCATAGATGGGTGGGGAAGGGGGCAGGGTGGGAGGCCATGCAGGGGTGGGAGGGGCAAGGAGGACCCTCTCTTCCCGCAGCCACTTCTTGGGCTCCCCTCCCCCCCAACCAGACAGCAGGGCCCAGAAGGGTGGCATGACATTGAAGAAAATGGCTGGAGGGGGCGCCTGGGTGGCTCAGTTGGTTAAGCATCCGACTTCGACTCAGGTCATGATCTCATGGTTTCTGGGTTGGAGCACCGTGTCGGGCTCTGTGCTGACTGCCAGCTCAGAGCCTGGAGCCTGTCTCAGATTCTGAATCTCCCTCTCTCTCTGACCCTCCCCTGCTCACGCTGTCTCTCTCTCTCTCTCTCTCTCTCTCTCTCTCTCTCAGAAATAAATAAAACATTTTTTAAAACTTTTTTTAAAAATGTGGCCAGAGAACCCAGAAGCTTTTTTATTCTTCACTCCCCACAGGAAAATAAAATAGCTGGAAGAGTATTGCTTCCATTTCCGTCAAACTGGATTTTTAACAATAAGCGGCATTTTTTCAAGTCCCAGAAATTCCAGATCCCCAAAGGGACAAGCTCGTATCATAGCCATATGGACATGTAAGATAGCGTTGTGCCCTAATTTTTCTACCTTCCATTGGTGTTCACTATATCCCTTTTTGATATGTTCATGTACCTTTGTCAACTGCTCCTCCCTAAGAGAAAACAGCTGGCTTATTCTGAGAGTATTGCCATTCAGATATTTTGGCGTTAAAATGGCCATTCAGATATTTTGTGCAGTAGGGAAACAGCTGGTAGTTGTTTTTGGTTTCTTTGGCCAGCTTGTTAGGTTATTTTATATGTCTTTACTTGGTGAAATCAATTTTTTAAAAAATGGTCCCTTTACATCAGCTCCTAAAATTTGGAAGGAGACGGTTTACTGATCCAAGATCTGGGACCCGCTGACCAACTCCAACCCCCTACCCACTTACCCTGCATGAACTGGACCTTCGGAGATGGGCTGCAGGAATCGTCACAGTCGTACCCTGGCAAGGGGCTCCTCCAACCTCTGACAGCAAGGCTCTCGTGTTTCTAGGGCCCACCCTCCCATCCTCAGACACCTTGACTCTTGAAGAAGCTCATTCCGTTGAACCGAAACCTACCTCCTGCTCATGTCTACTCACTGGTCCTAGATTCATTTTCAGAACCTTCCACTCTCCCTGCCTCTTGACAGCCATTTAGTGATGTGAAAGTGTGTGATTAAGGGACCCTAGATGCTTCCCTTCTCTGAGCTGAGTGCTCCTCTTCCTTCCTTGGAGGGTCTCCATCCTGCCTACCCCGCTATGCATGGGCTCCCCCAGGAGCTCAATAGGAGAGGCCGAGGAGTGCAGTTGATGGCTCTGGAGTCGAGACAGTCTTGCTATGATTCCTGGCTACACCTGGCTCTAGCTGTGTGACCTTGGACAAGTTACTTAAGCTCTCTGTGCCTCAGTTTTCAGTTTCCTCACTTCAAAGCAGAGATTGTTGTCACAGTTCCAGCAGCATTGTTGTGCTTTGAGGATAAAGTCAGTAAACACATGTTAAGCCTCAGAACAGTGCTTTGCACGTCTTGTGCTCAGCATGCGTCACCTAGGGTGTGTTTTGTGATCCTTCCCTCCCCCCTCCATCACCAGGTGATTGGTCCCAGGGGGTGCTTGACCCAAGCTGATCCAAGGAGCCTTTGCCAGGAGTTTTTAGACCTGGGGTGCGGAGAAAGGAGTCCAGTTTTTTCTCCATTAGCTGAAAGTGCAAGGTATAAAACCCAGCCATGAAGAAAACCAGTGTGCTGTGAAAGAGAAAAAAAGATGATGTCCAGAAAAAAGCAGAGACAAGAGACACAGAGGGAAGTTCTGGTTCCATTTGGTCCTAAAGATCTGGTCCATCCCAGCCCTTCCTAGAACCTCACTGTTTGTCTCAGTCAGCTAAGACACATAACCTTCCTGATTACATGACCAGTTAGTTCGTATCACTCTCATTGTACAGATGGGGAAACTGAGGTTCAAAGAGATGGACTGACTTGTATAAGATTTGAAGACCCAGAGAAGCAGAAGCAAGAGGAATTCAAGTCATGGACTTCTGGGTGTCTGCAGAGCCCACACTTCTGCCTTGCGCCATCCTGGCCCTTCTCACACCAAAGAATAAAACGGGGCCCTACCATCATGTAGCCTTAAGAATCGCCAAAGGGGGCTTGGGGCGCCTGGGTGGCTTAGTCGGTTAAGCGTCCGACTTTTGCTTAGGTCATGATCTCACGGTTCGTGGGTTCGAGCCCCGCGTCGGGCTCTGTGCTGACTGCCAGCTCGGAGCCTGGAGCCTATTTCAGAGTCTGTGTCTCCCTCTCTCTCTGACCCTCCCCTGCTCATGCTGTCTCTCTCTCTCTCTCCAAGAAATAAATAAAAAAAAAAAAAAAAAAAAAAAAAAGAATCGCCAAGGGGACTGAATGGCCACAACACCCAACACTGCAAGAGAAAATGCCATTCCACCGGCAAATGTGCCTCCATGCCTATTTCGTGGTTGGCACCGTGTGAGGGATAGGGATACGGAAATGACTCAGACGCAGGATGCAGTAGCAGCAGCGTGGAGAAGGAAATGATTAATCATGCCTGGTTTGGGCTCAGCGTTGACTCGTTTATCGGCCTGATTTTTAAGGGATCGGTGATGCTGGTGAGGAAATGCAGTTCAGGCCAAACCTCCCTTCCCACAGACGTGTGGGGTCTCAGGGTCCCAGTTACATAGCCATCCTCAGGGCAAAAGGGAGAAGGGCCAAGGGCTCTCAGGCCATCCTTTGAGACTGGCTACAAAGCTAGGCACAAGCTACCTGCTCACTGGGTATCTGCAGCTTCCTAGTCACAAGTAGCAGCTTCCAGGGTGCAGTCCTTGTCATGGTCTTGGACAGTCCAGGAATTCCCAAGTCCACGGAATCCATTTCTGCCAGTCCAGAGTTGGGATGCTCAGAGATGCAGCATCCACGGGCCCAGAGCCCTGTCCCCAGTGGGCAGGGGTGAGCACTGGGGAGTCAGGGTGAGCAGTGGAATGAGCTTGACTTTGGACCGAGCCATACCCTGCTGTGAACCTTAGCTGCGTCAGTTTCTGGCTCTGTTCCCATCAGCTGGTGATGTGCCCTTCCTGACACTCTCCTCATCACCTGTAAAATGGGGCTAAAACTCCTCCTCTTAACACTCTTTGTTTAGTTAGCTGAGGCGACTTCAGGTCTGTGTCGGGAGGAGACCAGGGCACCCCTGGAACTCCAGGGCAGAGGGCCACGTGAGCCTGGCACTAGGCCTGCAGAGCCGTCAGGAATCCAGACAGGACTCCTTCTCCACCTCCCCTCTTGTCTCTTTTCCCTCCGTGCTGGCTTCGTCTTTCTCCCTCTGCAGACGGGCTTTCTCCACTTACCTGGTACCCATGGCAAAAGCTGGCTGTCCCCATAGTTCACACACAGGTTTGTGTGTGACTGTCCCAGAGTCACTCGGTCTGCCTTCTGTCTTCCAGTCCCGATTCCAAACTCCTGGGAAAAAGAACGCAGCCCAGCCCGGGCTAAGGTCCACCACTGTAGTCTGGGGCACAGAGGGGAACGTCCAGGAAATGTGGGATCACAGAGCATTCCTGAGGATTCCCATGGGTAAGTGAGGAAAGGATACTTCTCAGAGCAGGGTTGCCCTGAGCTAGGCAGATCCCCTGAGTTACTGTGAGCGTTACATAAGACAATGAACATCAACCACTAACACCTAATAGACATGCCCTCCAAGGGAGAGTCTTAGGACAGATTCCTCAGAAGCACAGCTCTGGGGAGAGCGGAAGAGAAAAAGGGGAAAGGATAGAAGAATGCAGCCGCAGCCTGGGCCAAAGTGAGCTCTGTGCACCAGGCACCCCACAGAGTCAATCTCACATTGAGGCTGGGGGCTAGCCTTTTGTGCCCCTCGCCAGTCTGTCTCCAGGACAGGCAGGGGCCGGGGTGGGGAAAGAGGAGACTTCCATTTGGCTGAGGGCACTCTGCAAGACAAGGAGGCAGCTATGATAGCAGACATCGGGGCTGCTGGGAGGCAGTGCGCCAGCTGGGAAAGGGGATCTGGGACTGGGGGGTCCCCACACACCCGTTATGGGGAGCCTCATGCAAACATACGTGAGCACTAGCTGACTCCTGCCTTTATCTCACTCTCTTATGTGTGTAAGAGTAGTATTAATAACATCTTTATTTTGTGCTTTTTACATAACATGCGATTTTTCATATACTATAACTAGTACTACAAACATACCAATTACTATACAGATGGAACATGCAAAAATGTAATAAGTTCCATGGGGGATTTTTAAGGGCTACACATGACTTTTGCCTTACATGATGATTTTTGAAAAGTTAACTCCTCGCCCTTATTAAATATGACTCCACTGTAAGTGGTTGAGCACCTTCCCCCATCCCTCCCTAATCTCCCTCTTCCACGGGGTCACAGTGTTTGGTCCTGATGGGGGCACCAAGGGGAGCCTCCTGGCTCCAGTGGCTTCCTATCCCACTCGAAACACATCTAACCCCTCTCCCCAGCTCCACAGTGCTCACCCGACCTGACCCTGGCCTCCCTGTCTGACCATCAACCCTCAGTTCACCACCCTCCAGCCTCAGCGCCTTCATTCAGTTCCTCAGAGCCACCAGCTTTTTTCCATCTGAGCCTTTGCACGTGGTGCTTCTTTCCCCAGAATGTCTTCCCTCTGTTCTTGGCAGGGTTGGCTCCTCCCCTCTGTCAAGTTCAATTTAATGTCACCTGTCCAAGAGGCCAGCAGCCCTGATCCCTCTTTCTAAAGTGAGTTCAAATCACCCTGCCTGCTTGTTTCTTTCGTAGCCCTTGACAGTTTGTAATTGTTTGTTTGTTTCACTTGGTTTGTCTCTTATCACTAAGTTGTAAGCTCCATGATGTCAGAAGTGCTGGCACACAGTAGAGGCTCAGTAAGTATTTGTTGAATGCATGAATGAACGAACGAATGCATGAATGAATGAATGAGTCTGTTGCTATGCCCCAACAGCTTGCCTCAAATTCATCCTGCCCTTCCCATTGGCAGGAGAGAAAGTTCCAAAATAAGGATCAGTGCTCTCCTCAGAAGCCTTCCATGGCCCTTTCTTACCCAAGGAGTCACTGATCTTGCTTGAGCAGGCCAGTGTAGGACGTGAAATTAAAAGACCCAGGTTCAAGTCCTGCCCTTGCGCTTGCTAGCAATCCAACATTGCCCAAAAGGATTCACCTCTCTCTTTCTTAATTCCTTTCTGCACAGTGGGTGAAATACCACCTGCCCTTTCTCTTTCTTGGGTTGTCGAGAGATGTAGAAAACTCTTCACAGATGATTTTCAGCGTTAGGAGCACTGACTGTCAAGGGCTTTCACTGTCCAAGCCTGATCTTCTCCAGACACAAATGACCATTATTCTGGCCCCACCCCGCCACCTGATGCATCCTGAACTTCCTCCTGTACATTCATGCCTCGCTGCTTTCATTCAAAAGCTATGCTTTTCTTGAGAAGGCTCATTTCCCTGCCATCTTCATTTGTCCATATCCTGCCTGTCCGGGGAGGCTCACTCCTCCATGGCGTCTCCCCACCCATCCTCCACCCTCACGTCCCCAGGGCTCACTGCATCTTTGACGTCTGTGTTACGCTGGGGAATGTCTCCCTCCCTGCACTCCACCCTCCTTTCCTGGATCCAGATGGCTAGTCCCAACCTCACATCACACTCTGGAACAGACCGGCCCTGTGCCAGGCAGTGGGGCTTCCGGGAGGAGAGAGACCCCATCTCTGCCCACAAGAGAGGAACACCATCCTGTGGGATCTCAGGTACCAAAAAGCACTTGATAACTGATTAGCAGATGAGGAGAGCACAGTGGTGAGGTGCACTTCCACATTGAAGTCAGACATATCTGGCTTTGAACCTCAGGATGCACAGACAGAAACCTAACTACAATGATATAACTAACCTTTTTTTTTTTTTTTTCCAAATAGTAAGAAGTCCAAAGTAGGTCTTCCACGACTGGCTACAGAGGCTCCATGGCACATGGGGGGCGGGAGGGCTCAGGCCTCCCTTAGATTCCACTCTGCTCTCTTTACCATGTGCCACCATCTTTCTTCTCTGTACCAGTTTTTTCACCTATAAAATGGCAATAGTACCTTCCTTATAGGATTGTTGTAATTATTAAGTAAATCAATATATACAAAGAGGTTGGAACAGTATCTGGAGCACATTAGGCGCTCTATTAAGTGTTAGCTATCACTCCTCTTCCTCTTCTTCCTCTGCCCTCATGCTGAAAAAATGGCTGCTGCCCCTCGAGGCATCACATCCTCATCCCTGGAAGGAAGGGAGGAAAGGCAAAGCACATAAAGTGAGTGATGGCTGAATCCATCTGTTGTTTTTTTTAATTGAGATGAAGTTCATATAACTGAAAATAAACCATTTTACAGTGAACAAACCAGTGGCATTTAATATAGCCACCATGTTGTGTAATCACTGCCTATCTAATTCTGAAATACTTTTATCACCCCAAAAGGAATCATTAACTTTTTGTTTTTGTTTTTTATTTGTGAGAGTGCATGCGTGGCGAAGGGGCAGAGAGAGAGGGAAACACCGAATCTGAAGCAGGCTCCCAGCTGGGGAGCTGTCATCACAGAGCCTGATGTGGGCTCAAACCCACCAAAACTCCACCAACGTGACAGCAGGACCCAAGCCAGAAGTTGGACGCTTAACTGACTGAGCCATCCAGGCGCTCCAAAAGGAATCATTAAGCAGTTCCTCCCATTCTTCCTTCCTCCCAGCTGCTGGCAACCCCCAATCTTCATCTTGTCTCTGTGGATTCCCCTCTTCTGCATAATTCCATCTTTTTGAAAGAGCTTTCCAGGAAGCCCTGCCCAACTGCTTCTGCTCAGATCTCATTGGCCAGGAATGCGTCTGATTGCGGCGGGGCATATTGCTGCGCTCACACACAAAATAAGCCTGTCATTCAACATTCTGATACTTACTGAGCACCTACGTCCATATTTTACTAATTCTCACACCCATGAATTCTTATTCCATTTTAATTTTTCCGCAAAAGAATTGTCTTATATTGATAAAATCTCGTTTTTAATGAAAAATAAATACAGAGTATGTGTCAGGCACTGTTCTAGGTGCTGGGGAGAAATCAGTACATGAAACAATGAATTTTCCCAGTCGTGCAGAGCTGACATTCTATGGTAGGGAGATAAACAATTAAACGTGATAAATACATGAATTATTTAATGTGTTAAAAGATGATAAATGCTTAGTAAGGTCCATGTGGGGGATGGACCAGGGATGGTTGCTATATTCATGTATGAATTATCTATTGCTGTGGCACAAAATTACCCCCCAAACTGAGCAGTTAAAACAACAAACATTTATTATCTCAGTTTCTATGGTTCAGGAATCCAAGAATGGCTTGGTTAGGTCATTCTGGCTCAAGGTCTCTTACAAGGCTGCAGACGAAGATGTCAGGTGGAGCTGTGGATATCTAAAAAAGCTTGACTTGCACCCAAGGGGGGTGGGGGGGGGCTGCTGACAAACAGCCTCTGCTCCCTGCCAGGGAGGCCTCTCCATAGGGCTGCTGGATGTTTCCAAGACATATCAGCTAACGCTCCCAGAGCAAGTGATTCAAGAGAGCCAGGAGAAACCCACAATATCTTTTATGATCTAATCTTGGAAACGGCATTGCCAATTCTGCTCTATTCTTTTTGTTAGAAGTGAGTCACTGCTTCCAGCCCACATTCAAGGAGAGGGAAATTTAAGGAGGTGCCCCCCAAATTTTGGACATCTGGGGAAACCACCGCAATGAACCAGGTCTCTCCCTTCCAACTCTGGCTCCAGCACACACAGCTTGTGACCTCAGCCAACCTCCCGAGTGATTTTCTAGGCCTCAGTTTCCTTCTTTGTCAAAAAGGGTAATAACTTCTGCTCTGCCTTATTTATTCACTCAACAAATATTTAAGTCTTTTCTATGTGCCAAGTACTGGTCTGGGGCCTCGGAAGTACCCTGCAGAACAAGAGAACCAAGAGCTCTGCTCTCAGGGAGCTGAGCTGCGAGTGAGGAGACGTTCTTTGGAATAAAGCCAAGTGACAATAAGCACTGAGAAGCAAAGCAGAACAGGGTCAGGGGATAGAGAGGGACAGAGGGTGACCTGGGAAGGTCTCTATGAGGGGCTGTTTTTTATTTTTATTTTTGAACTTTTTTTAATGTTTATTTACTGTGAGGGAGGAGGGGCAGAGAGAGGGGGAGAGAGAATCCCAAGCAGGCTCCATGCTGACGCAGGGCTCCGTCTCATGAACCATGAGATCATGACCATGGCCAAAATCAAGAGTCGGTGGCTTAACAGACTGAGCCACCCAGGCATATGAGGGACTGACTTTTAAATGGAGATCTGAACAAAGTGAAGGAGTGACTCATGTGGGTGTCTCAGGGAAGAGCATTCCAGGCAGAAGGATTAGCAAGAGCCCTGAGAAATGAATGTGCCTGGGTAGTCCAAGGCAGAGCGAGGAAGCAGTTCATGGAAATGCCGGGAACAAATGAGGGCCACCGAGAGCAGTGCTTCTCAGCCTAAGTTAGATCATGTCACCCATCTGTCAAAGCCCTTATGAGCCCTAACAAAGACCTTACAAGCCCCATGTGATCTTCCTCCCTCCTCTCTTTCCTCCTCCAACCTCCTCCAACCCTAAGCTCCCTCTGCTGCTGCCACAAGCCCTCCTGACTGTCACTCACACCTACCATGAGGCTTTACCCTAACCTGGGGGCTCAGAACCATCTTCAGGGCTTATTAAAATGCCACTCTTCGAGCCCCAGTCCAGTTTCTGATGCAGAAACTGATTCTGGTCTGGGGCAGGTCCTTGGTGGCGGTACTGCCCCCGTCTCTGGCACATTTCGTTCATCCCCTCTGTTGGTATGGCTCTTGGCCCAGATCCCCTAAGTCTTTGCCCAAATCTCACAGTGAGACCTACCATCGCTGTCCTGTGCAATGCTACAAGTTGCCCCTGTACCCCAATCTCTTCCTGACTCCATTTTTCTTTTTTTTTTTTTTCTTTTTCCCATAGTACCTACCACTTTCTAACATCTGGATGATTATTTTCCTTTTTGACACTTTCCTGTATATCCCCAAGTAACCAGACTCCATGAACCCCTGATGACCCCATGGGCCCCCCAGAGATCTGCTAGCCTGCACATTCATATACAGCAGTTTGTGGCCGTGATGTCTGTAGCTTTCATTAGCTTCTCAAAGTCTTACTTGATCCCCAAAGCGCCAAAACCACTAGTCGATCAATGTCTGGCATAGAGTAGATGCCCGATAAATATTTGTTGACTAGATTAAAGAGCTTTTTAACATTATTCACACACATTTTCTTTCTTTTTTTAAGAAAATTGTTTAGTGGCACATGGCTCCCAAATGTTAACATCTTTAGATCAGCGATGTCAGAATGATGGGATTGCTTTTTGAAAACATAAATTCTTGTGATTCAAAGCTACCCTCATGGAGTCTGAGTTAGGAGGTATAGGTGTGGCCAGAGATTTAGTATTTTTCAAAAGCCCTCCCACCGTCCCCAACTTGACACACATCTCCAGGTAAATCCCAGGTCCAGCCAGGCTTAGGAATTTCTATGTGAAGCATTAATTGGAGAGTTTCAGAATCAATTTCACTGTGCAGTTGTTGCACTTTGCATAAAATATGATCACACCCGCGGTCACTAGTGACCTTGCCACAAGCCCTCAGGGTGACCAGGCAGGGATTACAATCTCCCTTTCACTGAGCAGAAAACTGAGGCCCTGGGGAATCAAGGGACAGCCCCCTCGCAACACCCAGCTGTCACAGTGCTTCCCAGTGGTGGGGATACAACGAAAACCTGGGCTTCTGCCTCCCCTCTGCATCAGCTGGATAAACCCAAGTTCCAGGAAGTCCCGAGGACACTACCAGGGGAGAAGAGCCAGAGAAGGGAGGGGTAGAGTGGCAAACAAGCAAAGGGCAAGGTTCGGGTGGCTCTCTCCTGGCCACCTGGAGAAATGCCAGCTGCTTTAAGGACACAGGCATTCACATGCTAGCTCTGGTTATGCATGACCCCAGGAGGCCCACTTCTCCTTTGTGTGCCTCCATCTCCTTATCTGCAAACCACTGCTAATCCATGCCCTGCCCCCATTAAGAGGATTGTGGGGGGCGCCTGGGGGGCTCTGTCAGGAAAGGGTCCAACTCTTGATATCAGCTCAGGTCATGGTTTCATGAACTGTCATGATCAAGCCCCAGGTTGGGCTCTGTGCTAACAGCTCAGAGTCTGGAGCCTGCTTGGGATTCTCACTCTCCTCTCTCTCTCTCTCTCTGCTCTTCTCCTGCTTGCTCTCTCTCTCTCTCAAAATTAAAAATTAAAAAAAAAAAAAATCCTTGTGGAATGTAAAGCACTCCAAACATCCAAGTTGTTAATAGTATATATCAAGGGAAGGTGCATGATCCCTGACTCAGAGGCTCTTTAGGGACAGAACTAAATCCAGCCTTTCATTCGAGGTACATTTTTGAGCACCTACTATGTGCCAGGCACTGTACATGTCCTGCTTTATGTAACCCTCACAACAACCCAGAAGTGTCAATGCTGCTATTGCTCCCATTTTGTAGATGGAGAAACTGAAGCCAGGTGAATGCGTTTCAATTCATTTGATCATTTGTTCATTCATCCACCCTTTACTTAAAAGCCTATTCTGAGCCAGGCTCTGGGCCAAGTGCTGAGAATCGAAGATGAACAAGTCCTTCCGGAGACGTGCCCATAAATTACTTTAATAACAACTCAGTACATGCTTCCACCGACAAGTAAGTGGGAGCCGGTGCGGGAGCCAGTGGTCATGGGGAACAGCAAGTTAACTTTCCGTGGGATCCTGTGCAGGTAAGGTGCATGTGTCCTGTGTAGAGATGGCAATCACAAAGCCAATGTCTCACTTCTGTTAAGACTTTGGTGTGTATTCCCAGGAACCCCCTTCCACCGCTGAGCTTTGGTTTCCATCTGGAAAATTAAGAGGTTGGGCTTGTGACCCTACAGCTCTGGGGACCTAAACCTTTGGCCCCTCTCAACCCACCTTCCGGTCAGTTCCAGTTCGAGCTTGGCCCCAGCCAGTCCCAGGTTGAGCAGGGGACAGTCAGCCCAAATCCCTTGAAAAGTGCCAAACACCCCTCCCCAGGGCAGCTCTGGTAGCCTGAAGGCACAGCCTCCGGGCCCAAAGGGCGAAGCTCCGGGAGGGGCGGGGCTGAAACCTGGAGGAGGGGCCCGGCCCGCCCAGGAGCGTCCCATTCGGCCAATGAGTGCCTGGGGGCGGGGAAGCTCCGCCTCCGGTATAAGTAGGTGCTGACTCTGGGGACGCGGCGCCGAGGTCTCAGAGCCCGAAGCCGTGGGTGTTTGGTTTTCTAGCTGCCGGGAGCTGCGACCACGGGGCGCGCGGGACCTGTGAGTTCGGTGCGCCCTGGGCTGGGCAGTAGCACGGGTCGGGTGCCGTTTTCCTTGGCCCGGCTGGGCTGTGGTGAGGACACGGGACGCGGATCCCTAGCCGCGGAGGAAGAGCTGGCCCAGACCCGGGGACGCCCGCGCTGACCATCCGTCCCCCGCCCCTGCAGGCATCCGGCCCGCAGTCATGGCCGACCACCTGATGCTCGCCGAGGGCTACCGCCTGGTGCAGAGGCCGCCGCCCGCCGCACCCTCCCACGGCCCCCACGCGCTCCGGACGCTGCAGCCGTACGCGGGCCCGGGCCTGGACAGCGGCTTGCGGCCGCGGGGGACACCGCTGGGCCCGCCGCCGCCCCCACCCGGCGCCCTGGCGTACGGGCCCTTCGGGCCGCCGCCCGCCTTCCAGCCCTTTCCGGCCGTGCCACCGCCGGCCGCAGGCGGCGCGCACTTGCAGCCGGTGGCGACGCTGTACCCGGGCCGCGCGACCGCGCCCCCCGGCGTCCCGGGAGGGCCCCAGTGCCTGCAGCCGGCGCCTGGCGCCCCGGCCCCACCGCCGCCCGCGCACGCCCTGGGCTGCATGGACGCCGAACTCATCGACGAGGAAGCGCTGACGTCGCTGGAGCTGGAGCTCGGGCTGCACCGCGTGCGCGAGCTGCCCGAGCTCTTCCTGGGCCAGAGCGAGTTCGACTGCTTCTCGGACTTGGGGTCGGCGCCGCCCGCCGGCTCGGTGAGCTGCTGAGTGCGGCCGGGCGCCTGCCTGGCGCGCCGGAGAGGAGAAGGGGATCTGACTGCCCGCCTGAGTCCGCACCCTGCGCCTGGGCCCCGCGCGCACCCTCCGTGAGGGTGGAGGCGGCGGGTCAGTGCACAGAGCTTGACGCCGCGCTGGGACGCCTGGCCTCACTCCAGGCCCTGCCTCTTGCAGGCTGACAGAGTAGCTCCACCTCTCCGACCCGGAGCCTTGGCGGTAAAAGTGAAGGGGACAGGACCCCCTTTCGGACTCCTGGTTCTTGGATTCTCTGTCCTCTCGGAATCTCCCTTACCCCACCCCCCAATCTGAGCCATTCCAGGCTGCTGCCTGACACCCCTTCTCTCCTTGTGCAACCCTCTGCGGTCACTGGGTCCCTGGAGCCGCCCATCCACCGGGCCTCCACCCCGCTGCCTGGGCCCCTAAGGTCGCTTGCCCCCCCCGCCCCCCACCTTGGGGAGGAGAAGATTGTGCAGCCCTGACCCCTGCACAATGGAGCAGTGCCCCACCTGGCCTCCAAAACCAAAATAAAACTGGGTCACTTTACAGTCTTGCGTTTTCATTTCTTTATCACTTCAACAACCCTGCACTATATTTGGCTTCCAGAGTCCTGAGGCCGTTGGGGACTCTGGGTGGGATGGAAGCCACAGTCCCTGGCAGTGCCCACGAGAGGAAATTGACAGTTTCTTTCAAAAATATCTGTGAGTTGTGCAACTGTTACATCACGAGCTGGAAGGCAGAGGCTGCCTGGTGGTGGAGTAACCCACAGGCACTAGGCTGGACTTCTCAGCCCCCAGAAGGGGTGGGAGAGCTTGGTGGTGCTGCCCTCACCTGTTTGCTCAGGGCAGCACCAGGCCAGAGGGAAGCTGGGTGGCACCTGACAGTTCAGACAGTTCTGGCTTTGAATCCCGGTGCTCTTCCTTGGCCAAGTCACCATCCAGTCCAGAGGACGGAGTGGTTTCAGCTGCTTGGGGGCGTGTCAGTTCAGGCTTCAGGGAGGCAGCGACACTTGAAGCAAACACAGCCTTGAAGGGTGAGTACAGCTTTAGTAGCTGGAGAAGGTGACATGGAAATGAAGAGCCCGTTCAAAGGCAGGAAACCTAAAAGCACAGGGCATGCGTGGGGTCTCTCGAAGGGACAACAAAGGTCTCATGGCTTTACAGTGACTTTGTGAAGTAGGCGCAGTCCAGCCTGTGAGTTCACTCAGGGTGTACTGTGTCACCATCGGCTCTGGAGCCACCAGGACAGGCATGGAGTGGGCGACAGGACGTGTTAGGCAAATGAATCAAGGGCTCCCCTAAGATAATGGGGCTTTCCGGGACAGGCTGGGGAGGAAGGACAGTTAGGCTTTTGGAAACGGGACTGCCCTGACTTTGGCTCAGGTCGTGATCTCACGGTTCTTGAGTTCAAGTCCCACATCAGGTGAGTTCGAGCCCTGCTTTGGGGAAACAGCCCTGCTTTGAGTGAGCCCCACTTCTCTCTCACTCTCTCTCATGCTCTCAGTCTCTCTCTGTCTCTGCCCCTCCATGGATTCTCTCTCTCTCTCTCTCTCTCCCTCTCCCCCCCTCATTCACTTGTGCGCACTCTTTCTCTCTTAAAACAAAAACAGGAGATTGGATTGGGATGGGAAAGTCTGCCACTTGCCTGGAACTATCCTGATTCCTTTCTCTATGATCCTCAGTTTTCCCACTAGTAAAATGGGGCTAATATATGGGCCCTACTATTTCACAAGGCAATAAGGCTCACAATAAGTGAGGAGCAAATTCAGGGATGGGTTAAGAAGCAGCTGGTAAACACCAAAGTGCTCTCCATATGGAAGAGATTACAATGAAAACCCAACACCTGCCTCTTTGTAGAGTCAAGGCAGGGTGGAGGGAGGTGTAGGGGGAGTCCAGCTGCTGAGCTATTTCCAGCCCCCCATCCTTCCCAGAGGGGCTGCTGACAAGTTGGACAGCAGACAGGTGGACAGCATAGAAGGTAAGGCTGGGGCAGTCCATCACTGGGATCTCCAAATCCCTGATACCCTTCAGAGGAGCCTTTGGAGGATAGTGTCCTTGCCAGCACGTAGAGGCTTGTATTCTGACAGCCTCAGGATCCAGTTCCAGAAGTGACTCTTACTAGCTGCCTAACCTCAACAGTGAGTGACCTTGCCTTCTAAGTCTTGGTTCTCCTATGGAGATCACACCACCTTCCTGTGGATCCAACGTGGATCTTTCACCTCTTCTCTGGGGCTACTTCCTAAAGCGCCCTGTTGCCCTTGGGCTTGTGGATTTCACTCTCATACCCCGCCTGGGCCTTTGGGGTTGGGAGTCAGGCTCCCTCAAGGTTGGGAACTGAGCTGTGGCACAGACAAGCCATTTTTCCATCTTTTTTTCCCCTTTCTATTCAGATGAAAGTTTCCCTGGGGCTGAAGTCCATTATTGTGAATCATCTTTTCAACGATGATTGGATTTCATCACAAAGTAGGTTTTTTTTTCCCCAGGACTTCTCTTGAACTCATCTATAAAATGGAAATGCTAATAGTATCTCTCGCAGGGCTGTAGTGGAAATGAAATAAATCAATTCACATAAGGTGTTTCGAACAGTGTAGTTTGTGGTTCATCTTCCCTGAGCCTGGGCTTTTCGGGGATACCTTTATACTAGAGTCTTTAGAAAGGCTGTGTTTTAACCCACTAGTGAAGGGTTTCTCCGACAGTAACCCTGTTGCAGGTTGGGGCCTCCAGGAACCAGGGTCTGATGGTGTTTAGCTTGCAAGGAATTTCTTAAGGAGAGCCCTAAAGATCAGCAGCTGTGGAAGGGAAGGGCTGGAGCAGATGTGAGCAGAGAGAGCTACAAAGGAGACCCGACCAGAGCCTTGGCCAGCCCCATGGGGAGCTCCAGCAGCGGTTGACCTTGGGCAAGGCAGCTCTTTGCTGCTGAGCAATCCCTCTGGGAGCTGGCAGGGGACAGCTGTCTGCAGGGCAGCTGCCCCAGTGGCCAGGACAATTTATGAAAAGGGGTCGGGGCAGCACATCACAGCGTCCACACAAGCACAGGTGGGGACAAGGTGAGGCTGACATCATAAGAGCTATAACAGCAAGAGCCTCCTTAAATTTGTGCTCTGGGTGTCTGTTTGCCTCTCCTTCATCCCAAGCCTGATTGGTACCTGCCCTATTAGAGTGGCAAAAAATTTTTTTGTACAGAATATCAACTTTACAGGGTTGGTGTGATGAGACTCTGTGTTAAGTACCTGGTAACATGGCAGAAATAGAGAGCCACTATCACCATCATCATCATCATCAGTGTGCCGGCTCAGCTAAGTGTTCAACAGTCATTGATGAATAAATTAAACGAACAGTCGGATCCTAGTTTTTCCCAGGCAGCTTAGGCCGTTCAGCTGATTACAAAGTAATCCTCTTGAATTCCTAATCCATTGTTGCCTAACCCTTTACGCCACCCCGCTGTTAGCAGTGCTGGGTCAGGATCACAGAGTCCATTTGTCGAGTGCCTCCTGTGTGCAGGCATGATGGGAACTAATGGCACCCAGTAGGTGCCCTTTCTTTTCCGTGCTCTCCTTTAACCTCCACCCAACCCTGTGAATAACACCACTGGGCACTTTTACCCCCATTTCAGAGGTCAGGGAATCGGGGCTCAGAGTGAGTCTAGAATTGCTTTTCCAGGTCATAGCACCTCACTAAGCGCTGGGGAGAGTATGCCCACTCTGGTACTCCAGGGCCCCCCAGGCTGGGGCTGACCAAGATCTTGAGCCTGAGCAGAACAAGAGCAGAGTCCCAGACCTGGTTCTGCCACTTCACGGCCCTGGGATACAGAAGTTATGAGCCTCTTTGGGCCTCAGTTTCTGTACAACGGGGATGCCAAGTCCCATTGGCATGTGTGCAGGGATTCAGATGAGACTTGATTTCTGCGAGCACATTGCAAATAGTCCAGTGCTGCTTGGTTGGGCTGAGTTGGGGGTGAACAAGCATGCATTTGACTCCAGGCAGCTGATCTGGAGAGAGACCTGCGCGCCCTGGCACGTGAGATGCGGGCCAGCCCCCGGAGCACACAACATAGAGTCACATGCAGGGGGTGGAGGGTGGGGTCCAGGCAGGTGCTGCTAAGCAGCTCAGGGTCTGGGAAGTCCTGAGAGCTGATGGTGATAACAGGGTAGGGGTGAGTGTCAACCTGGAGAGGACACCCAGGTGAAAAGCCCAAGGTCCAAAGTCTGCCGGGGCAGACAGGAGAAATAAAGCCACTCTGAGTTCAGGGCTCTCATGGGCCAAATGGAGATATCACCGGCTTCTTGTGAGGATGAAGGTGATGTCAGGTCTGTGCCCCCTGTGAGCTGCTCGGATGCCGGGGATCACGACCACAGGGACGAGAAGGAGACAGCCTCATCCCAGCCAGCTTCCAGCCACCCTCCACCCTCCGCTGCAGCCCCCTCCAGCTCCTGATGCCTCTTAGACTGTGCCTGTGCTGTTTCCTTGGCCTGAAAGACCCTCTCTAGCGCCCCCACCTGCAAACGGCCTGTTTCACCGCATATCAAGGTTGATGAGGAGTCTTTCCCCCAGACTGTGAGGCTCTGAGGACAGAACCTGGCTTCCACCCACGTCTGGCTACGAGTGCGTGTTAGAAAGTGCTGGAAGGGCTGCTTCCTGGCCTGAGCTGGGAGCTGAGGCTGAAAGAGGGTCCAGGCCAGAGTGTGAGATGGAGTTGGGACCACTTGTGACAGCCCAACCATGAATTTGGGACCTGAGGCACGTTATTTGAGTGCTCTAAACTCCGGGCACCCAGGTGGCTCGGTCTGTTAAATGTCCAACTCCTGATTTTAGCTTAGCTCATGATCTCACGGTTCATGAGTTCAAACCCGGCATCAGGCTCTGTGCTGACAGTGTGGAGCCTGTCTGAGATTCTCTCTTCCCCACCCCCACCCTCCCTCTCTCGAAAAATAAACAAACTTTTTTTTTAAAAAGTAAATGCTCTAAACTCAGGAGCTGGACGACCGCATTCCCCACCCCTCCTTTCTCACAGGCGCTAGAAGCCAGTGAGGCTCGACTGAGGGAGGAGGGCTGGAAAACGTACTGCTTCTCGGCATGTGGGCCGCAGGCTTGATTGCATGTCCCCCCTCAGGCTTCACAACACCTCCCAGAGGTGGCTGCAGTTACCGGCCTCATCCCAGTCTCTTGGCCTCCTTCCAGGCAGCTGAGGCTCAGGGAGGTCAAGCAACCTATTCAACAATGCACAGGACTCTTGGGAAGAGGTTCTTATCATCAGCTGGATATTGACATCAATAAGCATCAAGTCCAGATCTCCCCCACGGAGGAGGGGCGCAGCAGGGACGAGACAGAGAGCCCTGTACAGCTCATCAGAGGGTGCTCTCCAGGCGGACTTGCACCCTCGCCTCGTCCTGGTGAAAAGTTCCACCGGTGGGCTGTGCCAGAAAGTTGGCACACCCAGTCAATTGCCACATCTTAGCAGCAAGCCCACCCTTGGCACCCAGCCCTACTCTGGTCTGGCAGAGACTATGAGTCAAGTATTGTTTGCTTGTTTTAAAACAAACACATGTTTTTAGTCAAAAGCAATATACACTGAGCCGAAATCATTTCAAACAACTTAGAAGGTATAAAGTGAAAATTCCAAGACCCTCCAAGTTTTCACACACACACACACACACATACATACAACGTGTACATTACGTTACATGTGTTATACACACGCGCCCAATGTACGTCTCTTTTTTACACATCCAGGGTTATACAGTTGTATATGATTGGATTTCTTTGTTTCACTTAATGTATTTTAGAAATCTTCCCTTGTCAGGAAATATGGCTCTACCTCACTCTGTTTAATGACTGCATTGTGCATAATCTGCTTAAACCGGTCTTTTGTTGATGGAAATTGAACTTGCTTCCTGAATTTCGATGTTACTAAATAATGCTACAAGGAGCATCCTTGTGTATTTACCTTTGAACGCTGTAGGAACATCTCTGTATAATGCATTCCTAGAAGGGGAATTACTGGATCAGGAGATATGAGCAGATAAAATTGTGAGAGTCACTGCCAAATGCTTCTCGAAGTAGCTGTTCCCACTCACCTTCCTGCCAGGGTCGTGACAGAGTGCCCTCTGGCTCCCACCCTTGACCACACTGGGCATTAGCAATGTCTTTAATTGTCCCTAAAATTCTTTTATTTTTTTTAATATTTATTTATTTTTGAGACAGAGACACAGAGCGTGAGCAGGGGAGGGGGAGGGAGAGAGGGAGACAAAGAATCCAAAGCAGGCTGCAGGCTCCAAGCTGACAGGAGAGACTCTGAAGCGGGGCTTGAACCTATAAATTGCGAGATCATGACCTGAGCGGAAGTTGGACGCCTAACCGATTGAGCCACTCAGGCGCCCCTAAAATTCTTTTTTAAAAACGTTATTTAATTTCTATTTCTTTGATTATAAAAAAAGCTGTTGTTTATTTGTATTTCTTGTCCTCGGAATTCCTCGTTCTTACTCTTGCCTGTGTTTCTGCTTGGGCTGTTTGCCTTTTTGTTATTGCTTTATAAGAGTTCATTATATATTACACATAGTAAACTTTTGTCTTCGGTAAATGTTGCAAATATTCTCTACCCCTCTGTTGCTGGTCATGTGACTTTGTGGTATCTTTTGCCTCTTGGGGTTTTTAATGTTTGTGTCATTAAATCTCTCTCATTTTTTTTCCCCCTCAGTAGGTTCTGGGTTTAAATGCAGGACAGGAATGCTTTGCCCTCCTCAGAGATAGCAGGAGACATCGGCGGAGTTGTGCTTCTGACCTTGCAGAGAGCAGTCTGGCCACAGGGACAGAGACATAAGCCCAGGTCTTGGGGTCATACAGACCAGGATTAAAATTCTGGCCTCAAACTCCATATACGACGTCTGGCTAAGCCACTTTACCACTCTGAGCCTCTGGTTTTGTTTTTCTTTCTCATCTAAAATATGTATCAATACGTACACACCCAACTGGTCAGATCAAACGAGCAAGGCTGAGGGGGTGTGGTCAGCACAGTGCCTGTCCGAGGTAAGTTCTCAATAGGTGATGTTTCCAGCATTAGTACAGTGGGCGCTGAGGAAGGAGCAGCAGCTGGCAAAGAGTGTCCAGAACAGGAGGCCAGAGTGGGGACCGTGACTTCAAACCTTGTCCCACGTCAACGGTGGAAGGATGGGCTTCTTCAGCCTGCAGGGAGCGACCCAGAGGCCAAAGCGGGCATTTGTTTATGCCTTCCGGAATCCAGTCATCCTTCCCCTGGCTGAGAAGGTTTCCTCAAATTCTCTTTGGGGAATCATGTCTTCTTCATGTAGTTTCGGTAAGTTTGCCCGTTCCTCCTAGATGTGGCTCAAAATAAAATAATACTATAATGTAAAATGAGTATAGAAATCCCAAAAAGTTCTTCAGGTTTCCGTAACTATTCTGAAGAGCAATGGGTTTTAATGTTTATTTGTTTATTTTTGAGAGCTCGTGTGCGCTCGAAGGGGGGAGGGGGAGAGATGGTGAGTGGGGGAGGGGCAGAGAAAAAGGGAGACAGAATCCCAAGCAGGCTCCACACTGTCAGTGCAGAGCTCAACGTGAGGGCTCAAACCCAGGAACCACGAAATCATGACCTGAGCAGAAATCAAGAGTCAGTCGCTTAACTGACAGAGCCACCCCGAAATAACAATGTTTTGTCTCTTCCTCTTCTTCCTCCTTCTCCTCCTCTTCTTCTTCACATCAAAGTCTTTCAAGTTTCCAGCTGGTGCCCTAAACACCTGAGTTGTCTGATTGTGAGGTCATCCAGTACCAGCTCTTAATGTCTCACCTCATTCTCTCAGTGATCTGACTTAACACACTATTATTCCAAGCTACACAGAAGCAGGGAAGCTGAGGCACATGGAGAGGAAGTGAACTGCTTACAAACACACAGCTAGTGACTTATTTATTGAATTTAATGTACTTAGCACAGTACACATAATAAGAGATATTTAGGTGTCAACCCAGCTGCTGTACAAAGGAAACGAGAACATTTTTTAAGTGGCTAAAGAGTAAAAAATACTTCTTTCTGGTTTTACTCAGTCATTCAGACCCAAATTGCTTCCTTCTTGCTCTGTTATTGATGATCCTAGTCTCATGAGCCAGGAGGGCTGCTCAAAGTCCAAGTTGGCTTTTTTGCTTTGGGGGGTTGGGTTTTCTTTTTTTAATGTTTTATTTATTTTTGAGAGAGAGAGAGAGAAGAGCAAGTGGGGGAGGGGCAGAGAGAGAGGAAGACACAGAATCCGAAGCAGGCTCCAGGCTCTGAGCTGTCAGCACAGAGCCCAACACGGGGCTGGAACTCACGAACGTGAGATCACCACCTGACCCGAAGTCGGATGGTGCTTAACCGACTGAGCCACCCAGCTGCTACTGGGGTTGGGTTTTTGTTGTTGTTTTGGGTTTTTGTCTCTGTGGAGTGGAAGCTGGGTCACAGACGCCTCCGTGTCCAGCTCTCAGGAAGAGGATAGCGAAGAGGTCAGCGCGATGTTTTAAGGCCTAGATACACACGTTACTTCCGCCCAGATTCTCTTGAGAAGCATTTATTTACATGACCCCACTTAGCTGCAAAAAGGACTGGGGAGTATGCTTTCTATTAGTACAGAAAATGGGAGGGGTGGATTTGGGTGGAAAACCAGGTGTCTCTGTCACAGCAGGTGGTAGTAATAAGTGGCTCAACTGAGATTAGAACTCAAGTCTCCCGTGCCCCAGGATACTGGGTGGGGGAGGGGAAGGTGTCAGAGGACGTGTATAAAGACAACTGCGGGCTGGGGCACCTGGGTGGCTGAGTCAGTTAAGCGTCCTGCTCTTGACCTCTACTCGGATCAGATCTCACAGTTTGTGTGATTGAGCCCTACATCTAGCCTGCTTGGGATTCTCTCTCTCCTTCTCTCTCTGCCCCTCCACTGCTCATGCTTTCTCTCTCTCTCTCTCTCAATCTCTCTCTCTCTCTCTCTCTCTCTTTCTCAAAATAAATAAACAGAGGGGCGCCTGGGTGGCTTAGTCGGTTAAGCGTCCGACTTTCGCTTAGGTCATGATCTCGCGGTTCGTGGGTTCGAGCCCCGCGTCGGGCTCTGTGCTGACTGCCAGCTCAGT